>NC_046660.1:75581906-75585084 GCF_010883055.1 Belonocnema kinseyi | reverse complement strand
CAACTTATTTATGGATTGTTATTTGTATTATACTTGTTTGACGATGATAACGAAAATGTTGTTTCTTTTTACGCATTTCTAACGGCTTAGGAGATCCTTGTAGAAAATTACAATTTTTATTTTTTTAATGAAAATTCTTAAGGGTTATACTCGTTCAGAGCTATAGATTCTGATTTTGATTTTTTTAATTAAAAATAATTAATTTTATAATTACAAATTTTTCATTCATCAATTTTAACCTCATTTATGAGCTAAAAAAGGTTCGATAATCTCAGCCAAGGTAAGGCTCGTCTTGAGTCATGTAAACGTCGGCTCGATTTGAGACAAGTAAACGCTGTCTCGCCTGTCGTGGCCATAAAAGTAAGACAAACGCCTATGTCTCGACTTAGTTTTGAGAAGAAACCAGATATGGATGTCTTGGAAACGAACTCAAGATATAACCAAGTTGAACTCAAGTCGAAGCATATTTACTCGGGATGGTCATAAAACACTACATTTTTACTTGTATTTTAGCATTAGTTAAGCTACGATTCCAACCACAACTGAACTCAAATAAACTAGCCAAAAATGAAAATGAATTTCCACAATGTGTAGTCTTTTTAACCCACATTAATTTTTCAAGCAAGAAAAATTATCGAAATAGGTCAAATAAAACACCAGATTAAACTCCCGCAATTAGTTCAATGAAATGAACACTTCCTACTGGAAATCAATTAATTTTTTCTAATTAATACTTTTAGAAAAATTATTGAAAGCTAGTTAATGTTTTTATTTTACGTAATAAATATTAAATAATGTTTATATAATTTATAGATAATTAAGTTTTATCTTACACCAGAAAAGATGAATTTTTAATCCTAAAGGAGGAAATTTCAATTAAATACATGAATATTTATTTGAAACAGACAAATAAGTATAAAAATTGTTATATTCCAGCGAAAACACTGAATCTTTAACAAAAGAATATAAACTTTTTTCCTAAATGAAAAAACTGTCGTAAAATACATTCATTTTCTACCAAACAGTTAAATTTTAAACTTGTAAAAGATACATTTTCACCTAAAACTTGAACATTTTGTTTTCTAAATGAAAAATGGAATTAAATAGTTGAAATTTTTCTAGAAAAATGGTTTAATTTTTAGACAAAAGGACGTATTTTCTGCCAAACAGATGAATTATTACCCTCAAAATATGTATTTTCAACCAGAATGTTCATTTACGACAAAAAGTTAAATTATTTACTAAAACGATGAATCATCCGCCACCAAAAAAAGGAATTTTTTCACAATGTAAGTCAACTTTGGACGAAGTAATATATGAACAAAAATTCTTAATCAAAAGACAATAATTTTTAACTAAGTGGTTGAATTTTTAAATAAGAAGGATAAACTTTGAATCAATAATATTAATTTTCTGCCAAAATAAAACCTAATTACCAACAAGAGACATACATTTTTAAACTGAAGAAATTCAAGATATTAATTTTCCACGAAAAATTAAACTGTTTTCTTTTTAGTCTAGAAAGTTAATTCTCAATAAAAAAAAAATATATTCAGCAGAATTTTAAAAATTCAAACTAAAAATTAAATTTTTTGCCAAATGGATCATTTTTAGACAAAAGGAGAAAACGAATTATTAAGGAAATGCATAAATTTCAAGTCATTTACTTGAAATTTCAATTAAAAGATTCACTTTAACCATAAAGTTGAATTCTTTACTAAAACGGATGAATTTTTAAACAAAAACGAAATATTAAAATTTTCAGTTAAAACATTGATTCATAACCTTAAATCGAAATAATTTTTCACAAATTAGTTGCATTTCCACAAAATTATTAATTCTTCAACTAAATAGACAACTCTTTAATAAAACCAAATTAATTCCGAGCCCACAAAATAATGTTCGAGTTTTCAATCGAAAATAATGAGCGTTTAGCCAAGAAAGATTGAACTTTCTTACTGGGTTCTATTACTTCAGTTCACCTTTAAGTGAAAAAAAACGGAAAAAGGTGACGTTTCCTGGAAACAGGGGAAAAATGATCATTTTCAAAAGCAGGGAAAAAGAAGGGCACAGGGGACAGAGTATGAATTCTGATATATGAAATTCATTTTCAAAATGACTAACAAATTCGCAAACAGTATTCAAATTGATTATCTTGATACGTGCTAAAAAATTTCATGAATTCAAAAAAATGGCTACAGAATTTCATCACAGTAATTTTCATACTAGCAAGAAACCGTTTCAACTCATGAATAATTTATTGATTCAATTATGGTTATATAACATTCCATTTACTTTTTATATTGTCAGTATTTATGATTGAGAAAGTTTTAGAAATTTCCTATTTTGTCACTACAGTTTTTCAACGTATCTTCACGTCTTGACAAATTGAACATTTAAATTTTTTCGCACGAAAAATAATGAAAAGTAAAAAATTATATTTTTTGGCCAAACTCAGCAAGATCGGAAAGCAATGAATAAGCTAAATGTTGTTGTTTTATAGGTGAAATAAACAACATTGAAAATAATACAAATTAAATTTGTAGAAAAATGAAACAAGTTACGAAAAAAATTTTTTTTTTAGTTATAAACATGTCATTAAAAATAAAAATTAAAAAATTTCGATTGAACAACAAACGGTACGATAACAAAGTGATAGACAACATTTCTTCGTTTCATAAACAGAGAAAAATTTGTTATAATTTATTACGTTTCTTAAATATATTATGTCTTTTGAATAATCCTACAAAATTTGTTTCTACCCTTTTCTGAAAGAATTCTTAGTTTTTAATTCATTCATAGAAATTTATGTGAGAAAAACCAAAATTCCAATATGACGCCAAAAGACGCGAGATACACTACCGGTCAAAAGTTTGGGCTCACGTAGAAAAATCTTTTCTTTTTTGTATTTATCGCTTTAATTATACCTGAGCTAAAAAAAGTCTCTTTAAAAGGTTGATTGTTTTCGAAATTCTGTCTAAAATAAGCCCAGTGTGAAGCCAATTTGTCTAGTTTTTAAGTATATATTGCAAAAATAGTGTAAATTTCAATGTTTTCTTAAATTTTAAATAACTTCCGAAATACAGTCTGTCAAGTTAAAGCGTGGGTGGCTTTACTCGCAGTCGGTAAGGTGTATCGACATGATTTTGGTGTCAAAATATTAAGAAGAGCTCCCTCT
>NC_046660.1:75580123-75581806 GCF_010883055.1 Belonocnema kinseyi | reverse complement strand
AGAGGGAGCTCTTCTTAATATTTTGACACCAAAATCATGTCGATACACCTTACCGACTGCGAGTAAAGCCACCCACGCTTTAACTTGACAGACTGTAGTCAACGTTTTTCAATGTTCTTGGGCTTATTTTGAAGCTTTTTTTTTACCGTACATTTTATCAAACATTTTATCTGTAGGCAAATCAGAATAAAAGTTAAATAAATAAATATTTTGAGGAAATTACATAGAAAATTCATGATTATATGTTTCATATATTTTACAAAAATAGTTTTGTTACTGAAAATAATATTTCAATTTTTCCAATTTTTTTGTTTCAAATTAAAGTTCTTGCAATTCGGAAAAACATTTTTTTTTACTATTAATACTCGTAAGCTGTTGTGATACGGTGAAAAAAAGCTTTAAAATAAGCCCGAGAACATTAAATAACGTTGACTATTTCGGAAGTTATTGAAAATTTAAGAGAACATTGGAATTTACACTATTTTTGAAATATCTACTTAAAAACTAGACAAATTGACTTCACCCTGGGCTTATTTCAAACAGAATTTCAAAAACAATCAACCTTTTAAAGAGATATTTTTCTAGCTCCGATGTAATTAAAGCGATAAATGAAAAAAACGATTTTTCTAAGTGAACCCCAACTTTTGACCAGTAGTGTACGTAAAAAATCGAGCTCGTAGCGCGAGTGTCCCGATAAGCATGTGTACCTTAAAGCCTACAGAGCTTAGAGCAACTTAAGGCAGTGTCGTGCCAAAAGTCAGATACCTGAAAAAAATAGTTTTTCTATGATTTTAATAATCAAAATATTATAACTGATGTTATTCCAAATTAAATACATTTTTTTTTATTGAAAAATATTAAGATTCGTACCAAAAAAACATTAAATTTTACCATGTTTTTTGCAATTGTATTTTTTCTGACCATCGCTTCTTACCAATTTTTGTCAAACGATTGCATTTTAGTAAATGATGGCTTATTTTTTTAGGGAAAACAATCTCTACGTCTCTACTGTTTTTAATTTTGAAAGTAAATTTTGCTATGGATTCTGTGGCTTCTACTATGTTTCTAAATCTTTATAACAATTTCTTTTTAACAAAATTTTTTAAACAAATAATTATATTTTTATATTATTTAGTTATTTTTAAATTTTGAAAGAGTAGAGCCTTAGAGAATGTTTACCTGGAAAAAAGGATGCTATTAATTAAAATGGAATTATTCTTAAAAAAATTGGTAAGAAGCGATGTTCAGAAAAAATTCAATTGAAAAAAAAAAGTTTTAATTAGATTTTTTGTGAATTTTATAATATTTTTCATGAAAAATAATGTTTTTTATTTAAACTGACATCAATTATGATATTTAGATTACTAAAGTCACAAAAAAAGTTTTTTTTCAGATATCTGACTTCCGGCACGGCAGCTACCATAATCTTTACCTATACTTAATTAAGTAGCACATTCAGAATATGAAGACGGATATAAGTGCTGCGATCCGAAAGAGATCGTTTTGATAAAGTTCTATTCAAGCATTGCAAGTGAAAATAGTAAATATCAGAGTGCGAATGTATAATAATATCCGAGCGCGAAGTGCTAGATCCAATAGACGAGCGCCCTAGGTGCATTCAAACTTGCGACACGGGCACATTTTTTGTATTTAATAACAGGGGCGGTATCAGCTTCAGGGTTA
>NC_046660.1:75561702-75580109 GCF_010883055.1 Belonocnema kinseyi | reverse complement strand
AGCAATTTTTGAAATTTATTTTATTATAATAATTTATAAAAAGAGAAGGAAAGAAGAATTTTAAGAAAGGTTTGTTGTTCGTGCAACGGTGACAAATGATTTACAGGAAGGGAAGCAATTAGACAAATGCCAACGAAACTGTGCCCCGTGCGTACAGTATATGCGCCCATGAGTGATTATAATCTGTGCAGTTGATTAATCGATTCTTCCTCCACACAAGATCACTCTACATTAAACTGCACAAATGGCACTAACAAGTATAATCAATCGCAGTATCTTCTTGTAAGATATAAATCAAGTGCAAGGGTTCTAAATTTTGTGGAAAAACGAGAGTACCTCCTGTATGTATTCAAATTCTCAGTCGTTATTGAATTATTTAACTGACAGTCATTGTTTAAATAAATAATATTAGTTATTGTTACACTGTTTTTGATTAAAAAGAATAATAATAAAGTGCTACAAACTTTTCAAGAAACCGAACCCCATTTTTATACGTTTGAACATTTTATTAGAATTTGCATAACTAGGGGTCTCTAATGTTAAACTGAATATATAAACACTGAAACAAACAACTGAATTTTCATCTAACACGTTTCATCTTCATCAAAAAAATGGATTTAAATGGACTTAACGTAGTGAATCTTAATGAAAAAGGGTGAATTTTCAATAAAACATGTAAATTCTTAATGAAAAGTCTTATTTGTTAATGAAACTGTTAAATTGTGTACAATGTAGAATAAATTTTCACCAAATAATTAAATTGTCAACGAAAATGACGAATTTTAACTTAGTAAGGTAAACTGACAAACAAAAATCTAATAGTTACATTTTCCTTTCGAAAAAAAAATTTCTATACAAAAAACATATTCAAATGAAACAATGAATTTTCAATTCCGATTAGGTACAACGTCGAATTTAATATGATAAGTCCAATACTTCTAGTCGAAATTTATCGAATTAAAAAAAGAGTCGAGTTGCATGTGTAATTTTTTGTAGGTCTTACGAGCTTCAATTGTTGAAAAAATATATAATAAACGAGAATTACTGAAAAAATTCGTTTAGTCAACCTTCCGAAGTTTCGGCATCACTGCGTGCCTTTTTCAAGAAATCTCAAATAAATTTATATAAATATTTGCGGTTCCTTTAAATTACGCCTTTAGTTTTTACTAATGAATTAACCGCCTTAATGTATGTCCTATTTCTGCTCTGTCATATATTCGTCGCCTGTCCATAACTATTATAAAGTTGTTTTTCTTTTCCATAAGGATGTAATCTTATAATGAAAACACCTCTTACATTTTGAGGTTTTTGTCTTATATATTTAAAAAAACATAATTTTTTTTCACTTGTTACCAAAATCGGAGTTTTAACTGGTTTTTATTTTTATTTTTGATATTTGACTTGATAACATTGACATGTGTTACTCCAATTTTTAAGTTTTCATCGTTTTTTTCGTTTTCACTTCGAACAAAATACAGGTAATTTTATCTCTTTTCCTTCAAATTAGTTAATTATAATGTAATCAAAACTGTTGGTATTTATATAAATATATTTTAGATTTCCTGAAAAAGGCACGCAGTAATGCCGAAACGTCGGAAGGTTGAATAAACGAATTTTTTCAGTAATTCTCGTTTATTATATATTTTTTCAACAATTGAAGACCGTAAGACTGCTATAATTAGGCATCTATAAACAAAAAGTAAATTTTTAACAACAAGGTTCAACTTTAAAGCAGTAAAAAACTAATTTTATCTGGAAAACGGGAATTTTTGACCAAATACTGAAATTATTCATCAAAGCAGTTTAATGTTCTCCAAAAAAATAGAAAATAAATCATTATTTTTAACCAGGATATCACATAAAATAGAATAATTTGTCACCAAATAGATGATTTTTAAACTAAGAACATAAATATTTAACAAAAAAAATTCATTTTATACCAAATAAGACGAATTAGCTACAAAATGCATGAATTCTCTGAATTAACTGATTAAATCTGGATTACTGGTTAATTACATTCCATATTTCAATAGAGTTACTCTGAATTACCCAGCACAAGTGAATCATCCGGATTAGAACTGCATTTCTCTATATTTCAAGTAGAATATGCCCAATTACTCCGCAATACTAGGATTACTGCGAAATAATTGAAACAACCTAAGCTAAAAGTGTATTACAACATATTGGAACTTTGCTACTCTAAATTGCAAGAGGATTACACTAGCTCACAACTGGACAATCGCGGATTACAATTATATTACTCTGGAATACTCAGTACTGCCGAAATTACTACAGATTGCATGTGAATTATGGGGGATTAGAACTGTTTTAATATAGATTTTTAGTAGTTTATACTTGATCACAGTTGGATTTTCCCGGATTACAATTATCTTACTCTGGAATACTGGAAATTCTCCAGAGTACTGAGATTACTCAGAATTATTTAAATTAATCCATCTCACAGGTAAATTAGGACGACTTAGAACTGTATTACCTAATATTTTAAGTGGATTTAAGTATCTCAAAAGTGGATTATCACAGATTACGATTATCTTACTCTGGAATACTCGGAATCCTCCAGAGTACTGATGTTACTCAGTATTACTTTAATTGATCCGGATTAAAACTGTCTTTATATACATTTTAAGGGTATTTCACTAGATTACAAGTGGATTATCGCGGATTACAAACAACTTATTTTGGACTACTGGGAATCCTCCTGAGTACTGAGATTACTCAGTATTTCCTAAATTACTCCAGATTACAAGTGAATTTTAGGGGATTAGAACTGTTTTATTATGAATTTCTAGTAGTTTACACTAGATCACAGGTAAATTTTTGCGGATGACAATTATCTTACTTTGGAATACTGGGAATCCTTCAGAGCACTGAGATTGCTCGTATGACTTAAATCACTTCGGATTAAAAGTAAATTATGCCCGATTAGACTGTAGTACTATAAATTTCAAATTGATTACATCAGCTCACAAGTGTATTACCGCGATTCATAATGATCTTATCCTAAAATACTTGAAACCTTAGAGAATATTGTGAAAACTCTGAATGACGTAAATTATTCCGGATTACAAGTGAATTATGGAGTATTAACACTATTTCACAATCAATTTCAAGGGGATTACAAGAGATTGAAGGTAGATTGTTTCGGATTACCATTATCTTGCTCTGGAATACTGGCAATCCTCCAGAGTACTGAGATTACTCAGCAGCACTTAAATTACTATGGATTACAAGTAAATTAATCCAGATTAAAGCTGCCGCAATATAAGTTTTAAGCGCATTACACTGGCTCACAAGATTACTTTAGATTACGTGGATTACACTGGATTTTCATTTTGAATTACTGAGAGGCTCAGCGGATTACCAAAGTTGTTTTTCCCTCGGACACAATAGCTGCAGAGTAGAAAGTAATCTTAGAATAGGTGCAGTGCAATACAACTTTGAACCTTCCAAAAGTCGTGAAAGCAATAACGATAAACGCTATTTTCAAACGTTTCCAAAGCAGGAAGTAACGTATGTTCGATTTTCCTAATCGGATGTTCGACTGGATTTTCCCGGATAATAGCCCGAGCGGGCGGATTAAGGAGGGACAGAGACTCGGATGGCTTGCCTATCGAATCGATAACTACATTTGATAGTCTCCCGATGAAGTGCCGACTTCGCCGATATTGGATTCGAGAATCCCTTAGTAGGTAAGACTGATGTGAACAGTCTCAAAATCGGAACGAATTCCATTCCTCGCATGATAGTTATTTGATGATCCTTTAAGCCCACTAGTTTGTCAGTTTCATAAAACCAAAGCTAAAAATAAAATATTAAATCTTATACTTCAGATATTATCAAATTCACATTTTCAAACTCAGGTTTTTTCATAATCGTTCGAGACAACAAAATTGTGCCTATTACTTTGTCCAATAATTTGTGGAGAAACGAGAAAAAACCTACCCGCCTCCGGATTTAAACCGGAAACGTCACTAAAACCCCTGTAGGAGTATTTGGATTACGCTAAGTATTGGAGAATGTAATCGGCATGAATTAACTTTAGAAATTTTTGTTCCAAATTTATGCTCTGATTAATCATATTTCAGGTATCTGAAAAGATTCTAGTTTTTACTTTGGATATAAAGTTACCAGAAACTCCATTATTGTGTTAATTCCGGTCACATAAGCCTGCTTTCTAAAGACTCCAAAAAATCCCCTGAGTGAAAAATTGGATTTGCGATTTTTTGAAACTGTTTCATAATTTGTCTCATTTAGTATTAGTACTACTTTTTTTTAATACCTCAAATATTAACTTTTACTAATAATCAGATTATTCAACAAATTGTTAATGCAATTTATTATTGTTTATAGCTTCTTAGTTATGGACAAAGAATAAATAAGCCCTAATGATAATCATTTCGCTATTCTTGTCTTACTCTTTTGTGGTTTTTTTATACTGAAATTTTCTAAATTATTTATCTATTTTTAATTTGACTGTAAACATTATAAAAATCCATTATAATTAAATTAAAAACTTTGTAATTTATTTATATATTTATACCATTATCGGTGAAAAATTTCTTTTTTCAGTGGATATTATTTTATTCTTCGTTTTTATCTGTACAGTAAGAAAGCCTTCTTTGGAATAATATTTTTTTAACAAACAAGTAAAAATATTTCATTAATAAGAAATGCAAAACCATTGAAAACATATATTTTTTCATTTTTAATTATTAATAGTCCATAACTGAAATTCCACATAAAATTTTAAAATTTTAGACAAGATGTAATTGTTAAGCGCTACTCTAAGAGTAGATGTATATATATATATATATATATATATATAATAGGAAGTTGTTTAAACAATTATTATCGATAAATTTGAATAACCATTACCTCGTTCCAAGTAAGGTGTTGACAACAAGTTGAAAATAATTAATTTTCAATAAAATTACGCTTGTTAAATTTAATTATTTTTTGCATTAACTAAAGAGTTAAAAACAAATAAAAGAATCTGGAAAAAACCCGAGTTTCTACATCCATTGTAAGAGAAAGTTGTAATAAACATTAATAATTTTTTTTATTCGTGTAAATATCTAATTATATAAATAAATATTTCATATATTGCAACAACAATTTGAAGTAAAAGAAATAGCAAAAAAGAAGAATTATTCCCAAGGCTCGCAAAATCCAATTTTTCGCTTATGGGGTTTATTGAGGACCCCATATAACAGGTTTACGGGACAGCAAATTATGAAAAATGTTGAAGCTTCTGTCAAAATTTACAAAATTTTTTGTTTTAATACGGAAAATACTTCTTAATCTTCATGAGTTGTACTGAATCTCTAAATATGTTGTATGAACGAAATATTAAGAAAGAAGGTGATTTGTATACAAAGAATAAAATTCACTTGAAACTATTTTTTTGTAAAAATCTAAAATTCAACTTCTGCTTAAAGTGATGAGACACTAAAAAATATAAACAATTAGAATTCTTTATTTTAAAAAAATCTACGAATTTGCTCACGACGATTTTTCAAAAAGACGTTTAGTTTGTGTTTTAATGATGATAACGCTTCCAAAATCAGTAATATTTAACAGCCGTACTATGCGACATGCAAAGAAGAGGCTAAAGAAATTGCTTATTTAAAAAATAACTACAAATTAAAAAAAAAATGTTTTGTTAGAGCTCACGGGTTTTCTTTTAAGGATCAAAAATGCGATTAAAAAATCAAAAATTAAAACCTTTAGTCAAATAATGTGACATATGAAAACATGTATATAAAATGAATGATTGCTTCTGAATAGAACCACAAAGTCCCTTTCAAGTATTTTGTTATAGGATTCACCGTTTTTTTTCAATACATCATAACACTAGTTGCAAAAAAATTTTTAAACGAAAACTCTTACTATCAAAAATTGAAATTGCTATTGCTGAATTCGAAATTTAGGTTTGTGTGATTATAATAATTTATTATATGATCACATAAATATATTTAATAAATCATCCACGAGATATGATTGAAAATTAAAAAAAAAAACAAGAGAAAAAAATCAAAAAGTTTTTGGATTTCTTAAACAAAATATCTGCTCAATTTCTCTCTTTCGATATTAATGAATTTCATTATATGTTAATATGTACTTTTTTATGAATTTACAAACATATTTTTCAATATTCGATGCAAAATTTAAAGCTAGAGTTTAAAATGAATGAACTTATTAATTATAGATAATGGTAATTAGTTGGAACAATAGATTTATCATTAGACTGCATTCCAAAAGTGCTTGGAATATTCGGCATCAATAGCTTAACGCCAAATGATTCTAGCTGTGGTCAATATAGTGGCCGAATCGGGTTTTCGAAGATTATAGCGTGCTACATACCTCATAGTTAATTAGTGGTTTCGAGGCTTATTCAACTAATAGGCTATATCCGATTAAACAGACCTTCGATCATTTAAAGGCTTTTATTTCTCAAAGATTGCAAATTTGAGTCAATTAAAATTGTTCTCTAGAATATTGAATTGCTTTCTTCAGATTATGATACTTTCGAATTTGGGTTCTTCTAAATACAGTTGCTTCAACTTTATCGAAAATTATCGGGAAAATGGACAATTGTTAAAGAAACAATTGCCGAAATTCCAATCTTCACATGTATTTTAATAGTGAAATTCGTGTATTATTGAACGTTTGTGTATAAAGGATTTTTTGGGGTTACTTTAGCATTCATGCAAGGACATCGACATTTTCTAAAAACAAAAACCAAGGAATTCGTTTTAACTATTCTCTTAGAGTCAGCAATTACTTTATGATGAAAACTGTAACATATCCTAAACATTTAAATAAGAAGATTCACTTTAAAAAAAACCATTGAAGATTTTATGATTAAACTATTTAATTTAAAAAGCTCTGTAAAAATAAATACAAGAAGCTTCTCGTGCAAAAGTGTTAGGATTTATTTTAAGTTTTTCTCAATATTCCTTAAAGATTTCAGAAAAGAAAACGATATTGCCTAAAAGCTAAAATCACTTGAGTTTTTTTATTTTACTATTGTTGTCAGAAATTCATTCAGAATAAATGTTTATTTTCTGAGAATAAAAATCACAGGGGATCCTCTATTGGACTGTAGAAATCTAAGATCACTTCAAATAATATGTGGTAAAAGTCTCTAAACAGGAAAAGTCATTAAATCTACTTTAAGGGTTATTTTATCATCCCTTTAAAAGTCAACTAAGAAAATTGGCATTTCCTAACAATAAAATTATTTGATTGGTCACTTTATCTAAAGGCTTTAGCCAGATTTGTTTAGTTCGCACACATTTATCTGTACGTCCAAACAAACCTATTTACTTAGAATGCAGCTAGAGGTCAGCTCGGTTATTAGGTATTTATTAGCTCTTTTATTTTTGTTTTTTTAGAAATATCGATTTCTTTGTCTTAATGTTCAGGGGATGTTAAAACATTGATTAAAACAAATTTAATGATTTTCGCGAATCCGTCAAGTTCACTGTTTTGCAAAACTTTTGTTTTGGTGAGTCTGGTATTCAAAATATGAGGCGTTTATTAATATCTAATTGAATTGAAACTTTAGAAATTGTTTGAGTGAAAACTGTTTTCTGATTATTTTCTTTCGAATTATTAATCTGCTGGTTCGAAATTACAAACAAAATTGATAATTAGACATTTTGAACAAAATCTAATCTCTGTATATTTGGTGCAGGGTCCTTAGGATTACGAAATGTATTTCTCCACAAAAATATTTAACCTGTAATTTGTTGAGAAAATCGATAAGCTGTCAGTACACATGGCACCATTAGAGACCCTATTTAGGTGTTTCTCTGACGTTACTTAAACTCGCCAGAATATTGCCAATTTGTCGAGGAGTCTTAACTCATGAAATAGATTCGTAGCACGATCCACTGGGGAAAAACTAACCTCAGAAAAAAATGGGCTCAACTTCACCACTTGCTCTTCCCTATTCCAGCAATCGCTGCGACATCAGAAATAATACTATTGTTTCGGTAACGACCGTCTAGACTTCAGCCTTTTGAAAAAAGTAACAGTAGATTGGAGTCGAAAAGAGACCTATCAACGACCCACTCGAGATTCGTAGAAAATTGTGTCCACGCAGCAGAAAATTGTTAAAATCGGCTGTTTTAGTGTAGTTTTCTGAAATCTAATTTTTTTAAAAGAGAGCACACCACTTGTGCCGAAAATGGCTTTTAAACAAAATTTCTATTTACGATTTTTTTATAATTGCAAGCCTACAGATGAATCTCTTAAAAGAAATGTATCAGAAAAATTAGCAGTTTTTGGTCAATCAATAACCAAGTTTCTAATTTTTAAATATATTTTCATTACCCATAAAATTGACAGAAATATGATTTTGTATAGACTCGATGTTTAGCGATTGTTTTAAAATTCACTTAAACATTAAATCAAGAAAATCGACATTTCCTAGAATCTGGAAACGGAAATCACTTTAAAATAAGCGCAGGAAGCGCAACTATCCGGATAAGGGTTTTATTTATTAACCGTGGTTTTGAAATCCTTTAAAGATTCAAAAAATGAAATCGACGATTCATAAATAATACGATAAGCGGGATAAGTTTTGAATTAAACATTACGGTAGAAAATTACCTCAATATAAGTACAGAAAAAATTAATAAAAAGTTTTTGAACTGATTTTCAGCGTAATTTCTTCATACCTTCATAAGTTAAGCAAGGAAATGAACATTTTAAAAAGACTAAAACTACATGCGACTTTATCATCATTCTGTTTGGGCGAGAAATCACTTACAAATAATTCAGGAAGCATGTACTTCTAAAAAAGGTGTTTGAATTTATTTTGAGGATCATTTTAACATCCCTTAAGGATTCAGGCAAGGAAGTCAAATAAATGCTGTTTATTGGTTAGGAAATTTCGATTTTATTTCTTGAATATTTAAGGAAAGATAAAACTCCTTCAAAATAA
This sequence comes from Belonocnema kinseyi, assembly GCF_010883055.1. Taxonomy (NCBI): domain Eukaryota; kingdom Metazoa; phylum Arthropoda; class Insecta; order Hymenoptera; family Cynipidae; genus Belonocnema; species Belonocnema kinseyi. Next base: position 75,571,135 of record NC_046660.1, on the reverse strand, counting down.
CTTCAAACCTTTTCCTGGTAAGGAAAGCTTCCTGAATTTATTCTGAAATGATTTCCAATATTAAAAGATATATACAAAAATCGTCTGTGAATTTGATTGATTAGGAAATTTTGTTTTCCTTGGCTGAATTTTTAAGGAATATTTAAACAACATTTAAAATAACTTTTAACAATCTTCCTGATACAGACAATTCCGGCAATCATTTTTAAGTGACTGCTGACCCGAATAGATATGCAGGAAAATCTTCCTTGGATTTGATTGTTGGAAGATTTTTATTTGCTTGCGTAAATATTTAGGGGATGATGAAGCTAACTCAAAAATAAATTAAAATCCTTCTCCTTGTTGAAGATGCTTTCTGGTCTAAGTTTAAGGTTATTCTTGGCCAAGTAAATTAAAAAAATCTTTCGTAGTGTTTACTGGTTAGGAAATGTCGCTTTCCTTGCTTAAATACTTAAAGGAATATAAAACAACCATTAAAATAAATTTAAACCCTTTCTTGGTTGCGGCGCTTTATAAACTTACTTTAATGTGCTTTCTGACCCTAATAAATATATAAAATATCTCCAGTTGTTTCAATTGTTTGAGAAATGTTTATTTAATTGCTGGAATATTTAAGTAATGATAACTGTAAAAGGATCATTTCCATAGTTGAATTTTTAAGGAATGTTGAAACAAATCTTAAAATAAATCAAATACTATTCCAAATATTTAATTCTTACTGTACCTATTTTGAAATAAATTGCAGCCCCAATAATTCAATAAAATGTTTACCATGGTTCCTAATAAGCATATAAGTCGATTTCATTGCTGGAAAATTTAAGAGATAATGAAACAATTATAAAAGAAATCCTAACAGTTTTCCTGGCACGGACGTATTTCAAACTGATTTGAAAGTGATTTCTAACCTCAAAAGATCACTAAAAAAGTGTCTTGTGGTTTTTATTGTTTAGGAAATTTTAATTTCATCGTTCGAATATCTAAAAGATGATAAAACAACCCTAAAATAAATTTCAACATTTTTTCTGCTAGGGACGCTTCTTGCACTCATTTTGAAGGGATTTCTGAACCCAATGAACACATAAAAAAATCTCCCATTCTTTTTATTGATTATAAAATGTCGATTTCCATCCTGGAATATCTAAAAGATAACCAAATAACCCTAAAATAAATGCCAACATCTTTTCTGTTAGGGACGCTCCTTACACTTATTATGAAGTGGTTTCAACCTCAAAAAGATTAATAAGAATATCTCCCGTGGTTTTTATTGTATAGCAATTTTCGATGTTATTCCTAAAATATTTAAAAGATAATAAAACAGCTTTCAAATGATTGCTAATAGTTTTCCTGGCGGGACGCTTCCTGCACTTGTTTTTAAATGATTTCTGACCCCAATAGATATATAAAATTTCTGCTGTAGATTGGATTTGTTAGGAAATGTTGCTCCCTTAGTAGAATCCTTAAGGGATGATGAAACAACCCTTAAAATAAATTCAAAAACTTTTCCTGTTAGAGAACGCTTTTTGCACTTATTTCGAAGTGATTTCTGGCCACAAACGATTAAGAAAAACATCTTGCGTAATTTCCGTATTTAATTAACGTAGATTTCATCGCATTAATATTTAGGGTCTGCCAAAATAACTACCAAGTAGCAATAATAGACGAGGTTCTTTTTCTCCTAGTTCTTTTAGAATCTTATAGTAAAATTCCTTTGAACATCAGGAATAGCTGAAGTTAATCTTGTACAAAAATGAAGAGAAGTGAATAAACAAGAATAGGAGCATAAATATACTGCCGTGCATATTTTTATCCTTGACATAATAATATTCGATGAATGGAATTTTGTCGTTATAAGGCTGGAAAGGCCAGGAGGATGACGTGGTTAGGTTTTGAATTCCTGAAGACGAAGCCTCGATGTTCTTGAAGCGTTTCACGGTGAACCAAGCATTCGCGGTATGCTCTCAACGCATGGCTTCGGAATTTTCAGCATAAAGTCGTTTCGCTTTCCAAAACCAATTATAATTAATGGTTCGAGTTTATAACCGCCTTGCAGCTATTGTGATAATGTGCCAAAATAACCCGGACATCTTTGGTATAATAAAGTAATAACTGAAAGCTTCGGGGAGTTCTTTTAATTTTGAACCGACCAATCGTAGCAACTACCCCTACACAAATTTTTCAAGAGAGAGGAAGAGAGAGAGAGAATCTAGTTTCCCGAGCCGGACTGTTCACCCACGTTACATTTAGAAAATATAAATGTAAATAACAATTTTTTGAAATGGTTGAAAAAATCAATATTAGTCATTTTATTTCACAAGTAAAGTATCGAATCTGAGACTTTAACACTTTTAGTCATATTCTCTTGTTAAGCGCTTTTTTAAGAAAGGATTCCTCTTTTTTTCTCCTATTTTCGGAAAACTTCCGTTTTTCTCGTTTTCCGCTCTATTTAAAAATAATTTAATAGAATCCAAGAAGAAGTTATAAATATTTTTAGTTAAAAGTTAATTCTTCTTTATTTGATAGTCTATTATTATAGTTTTGATTGAAATTCTACTGTTGAAAATCATATTTTTGGGGTTATAAAATATTTTTTTTTTTTTCACTGATGCAATTATTTTCTATTCCAATATATAGGAATCATTTGTGAATGGGGGAGTCAAATTTCAAATTTAGTTACCGTTTTTTTGTTTTCAGGGCACATTATTAGTTGATAATTGATTGTTTATAGGTGAAAATTCAACTATTTAATTAAAAAAGTATGTACGTCATTGTATATTCATATTTTTTAGTAGAGTATCAATTTTCTTGATTGCCAATTCAATTATTTCGTTAAAAGTTGAAGTAGTTTGTTATACAATCAGTTTATTAATTAAAGATCCATTTCTTTCGTTGAAAAATCAGCTATTTGATTGGAAATTGGTTTTGTTTAATTCAAAATTTGTGTTTTAAATTTCAGCAAGATTTGACCCAATTGAGATATTTAATATTTCTTTCCAGACTTTGAAAATATTGAAGGCAGATTTTCGCAAAAAAACTACACTCACATTTTCTCCAATATTTTTTAGAATTTGGCATTTTATAAGAAACATATTCTGTGAAGTTTTTGTGGGCTAAATAACTTTTTTGGACAGAAGAATACTTTTTGGAAACATCAAACATTTTCACTTTTCTCGTCGTGAAAAACGACCCTCTCAAAGTGGTTTAGTCCACATAAAGCTGATAGGATGCATTCCCTATAAAACAGAAATTGTAAAAAAAATTTGAGAGAAAGTAAAAGGAAAAAGTTTCTCCAGAAAATTTATGCTTTATATCAGAATTATTTTCCCTCAAAATATTATGTGTAGATTTTTCTTAAAGACGATGCAAAATATCACAACAGAGAAAGAGAACATTTTCCTTGAACTTTTTTAGTTCTACTTTTCCACTTATTTATTTAAGTTTCTTCTTGAAATATTGCCGTATCTGACGTTGTTTCCGAGAAAAATGAGTAAATTCGATCTCATGAAAACAAATCTCCTGTCTAAAATTATCATTATGTCTGAATAAAATTTACAGACTGTCTTTATTATGGAAGCCCAAATGTAACAACAATTATATCTTAAAAAACAAAGCACAAAATTAAAACACACACAACTTCGTTAACTTTTTTTTTGTAAATCGGAAAAATACGTTTTGCATAACTTTCTCTAAAAACAATGTATAAAACAGACTTCCAGTCTTGCTCAAGCTTGAACATTCAACTCTTTTGGTGTAAATTTTATAATTTTGTTATTGTAGAAGATTCATTATTTTATTCAAAAATCAAACTATTTGATTGAAAATGCAAAATATTTTCTCGTTGAAGTTTAGATTTTTTATTTGGTTAAAACTTAAACTATTTGGTTGTGAATGCAACTATTTTTTCTTGTATTATTCTGTTTGTAAATTTAAAAATCTTGTATAAAATTTAACTATTTTCTGGAAAATTAAGTTGTTGATTGAAAATTTAATTTTCTATTTGAGAACTCAACAGTTTCGTGCAGAATTGGGTTTTGCTCGCTTTGTCTGAAGATTCAATAAGTCGGTTCAAACTTATTTATTTCTCTCTCTTGACTAACAAACCTCTCGTGGTTCAAAATTTAATTCTTTTGTTGAAAATGCGTCTATCTTGGTTGAAAATTAATTTTTTAAATTTAAAATGCGACTATTCCATTATTCAATAAAAATTTATCGTATATTTGTATTTTATTAAATTTCAAAGTTGAATCGCTCGGAGTGTAGCTCCGATGAATGTCTATCTTCGTAGTCAAATTCGGCTGCCTTTGATTTAAAACTTATCTTCATTCTCACCTGAAATAAAAAACATTATATTTTTCGTCGAGAATAATTGTTGTGTTTGAAAACTCAACTATATACTTGGTTTAAAGTTGAAGTTCGTTTTTAATTATTAATTTTTTTATCAAATATTTATAATTGTAGTTGGAAATTTACCCATATTTTTTTTATCATTCAAATTATTTTATTGAAAGTTTAACTATTTTTTTCTTTTTTGGTTGTTGAAAAATATTATTTTTAGGTTTACAAATCAACTGTTTTTTAAAACATTCGATTTTTTTATATTGAAAACACAAATTTTTCGTTTGAAATTACATCTCCTTTAGTAGAAAATTATTCCTTTTTGGTGGAAATTTCAACTATTTTTGTGAAAGTGCAACCTATATTTATTAAGAATATCAAACGTTTTATTTTGAATGTAATATGTTACATATGCATTAATTTTATTGAGAATAATTTACTCTTTCATATATCGCGCCTTTCACTGCTATGCGGTTTTAAATACAAGTACACCAAAGTATCATAGAAATATAAAGTTCGTTATATTATGCAGCTATTATACAGCCGTCAAGGTATACTTTCGAAATTGAGTAAATAAAATAATCTTTTCACTGGGTTGTAAAAAGCTTTGAAAGCTTTCACCTTTCCTCTTTCTGAATAGCGCTCGGCTCGCTAAAGTTTTATCCGCTTTGCGAGGAAAACTGTGCATTCGGATACATGACAAGAGCGGCTCAGTCGACCTCGCAAAGATACTTTCTCGTTTATCTCATAGAGTATACTAACTTTTTCCATTTTTACTTGTTTATCTCCTTCCTTATTTTCAATAAATAATATAATGCTAATTAACCAATTTAGTTCAGAGTGAACAGGATTTACGGTTCTTAAATTTTGAAAAAGATATTGTGTTACTACACTTAACTCCCGATATAAGACCAGTTTCTGACACGGCCTCTCTTCGTCTTATTCCTAAATTTAGGTTATACAAACGAAAACAGGTAGTGCCGCATAAATAATTTTCGTTGGATTTGGACGCATGGTGTAACCTAATGCAACTAACGTATTGAGAGTGCGGACCTCGAGCTGGTTGTCACGCTTGACTAAGCACATCCTCTCTTTTGGCCCCACGATTCCTCTGATTACAAAAATGCGGAGGCCATCAGTTCCAGTCTAGCGTAAATCGGAGGGCCTTATATCGGGAGTTGAGTGTGCATTATTGCCTGACGTGATTTCAAATTATTGATTCAAAATTCAAGCATGTTTAAGCTGATAAATAAATGTATATTGTGAAACTTATGTACAACTATGACCTATTATTAGGGTAAATTTTTTAATTTATTTGCATATTGTTATATTTCATTGCACTTTTAATTTTGTGCATGTCAAACACGTAGAAATAATTACGAAGAATTATAATTATTACAAAAAAGGATCTATGATTTAACTTTACTGGAATGGCAAAATCGTAAAAGATAATTACCTTTAATGAAATACGACAAAACTAGGTCTTGACCTTTTTTAGAAATATAAATACAAATATAAATATACATATAAATATATATATATATATATATATAAAATCTCCAAACAGAACTTTACATATAGAAGGCTTTTTTTCTAATAGTGATCATTTACCAATTTTAATTTAAAATTATCGTAGTGCAAGTTTCTAATTATTGGTCTTACCAACTTAAAGTCAGTAAGTAGAAGAAGAAATAAGTCAAGACGAAGAAGTCGTATAAGACAAGAAGAAAGACTTTTTGGCTGTGAAACCTATAAATTACTAAAGATTTTAACTTTTTTGTAAATTCGGGTACGAAATTAAAACTAAAATAAAATACAAAAATGAAACAAAAAAAGTTAGAAATTTGTTCAAATAATAGACAAAAGACAACAACATTGTTTGCACAGTTTATTCATATTTTTAATTTTATGAAATTTTATATTGTGTAGTATAGATTTGCATGTACTAAGCTTGTATAAATATCAAGTTATTACCTTATATAATGTTACAATGATCGTAAACAATATCATGAACGAATGGTATGATTTTATGTTGCAGACAATTTTATTCCTGCCTTTTTAAGACAGAAATTAAAAACTACCGAAAACTAATTAATAAAAAAAATTAATAAATAAAGACCTCTGAATCACATCCGATCAAAGTTTCGTTTTCAATTTTTTCAAATAAAAGCGTATTTGGATTCTAATTTATTAACTTTTTTTATTATCACTCCCATTTTCTCAACTTTTGCAATTTAAAATTATGAAATAACATAATTCACAAATGTGAAAATTCCCAGAAAATGAAATTCTCGACAGAAAATAGTCGAGTTTTACAATAGCAAAAATGAAAAATTGAAGAATTACGGCAATTGATTCTTTTTATAAATATTGTTTATTTACTGAAATTACAATTATCAAATATTTCCATAAAATAATTATGTTTAATGTTTAAAATTTCTAAAATTATTATTGAAATTTGAAATATGAATGATCGAAAAAAATATATTTATGGATAAAAATCTATTTCAATTACTGTTGCTTTAAACACAAACAAACTTCAAACTTAAATTTAAATTTCAAACTTAAACTTCAAACATTACAGATTTATGTATAAAAATATTTGATTATTGTATTTCTATTTTTCTCAAACAATTAAAGTGACTGGAAGTAACTAACATTTTACAAAGTTTTATGGTTTATTTGAAAGGTATGCATAGTATTTTTTTATTCAGTAAGATAATTTTAGGAAAATAATTAACAATGATTATATAGTCACCACATATTTAAAGGAAACATTCGAAAACATATTTTTTGAAATACTCCGCTTTATGAAAATATGGTGAATAGTGATTTTTAAACCATTTTCGTAAGCATTTATCCATTTTTAAATATTGCGACTGTTTTGCACTAAGTTTGAGCATAGCGGAGAATCTAATGAAAAAAATTTTAATATCACAAAAATTTAAGGAAGTACTGTAGTCTTACCTTTAAAATGATTTTAAGAACTTAAAAAAATATTATTCATTTCCAGATTTATTGGAATTTTGAAAAAAGCACATTGAAATTTGACGTTTGATCACAATAAATTTTTATTTATTTGAAATTTTTCCTTCAACTTGTATTTAAATAACTTAGAGTTTTATTTATTTTTCGCAAGTATTAGGGAAAAAGTCATATGAATGAAAGTCACGTAAATTAAAATATATACATTTTTCCTGGCTATAGGGTTTCGATAAAATATATAGTAAATGAAAAAACTGATGTCAGTAGTAGTAGAATATTTCACTTTTGAAAATGAGAGTTCAGAAGATTTATTTTGTAACAGTCTAACTTTTAGTTTAGTTTTTAAACCTTGAAATAAAAAAAAAACTTCAGCTGAAAACAACTTCGCTCAGGAATGATTTTAAAAATCTTTTTTGTATCAGTTTAAGAGCGTAGCTTTAGAGCTGATAAAAATACACTCTATTTAACACGACGACCCCCATCTGTGTTAACTAAGCCAAGTACTGCTTAACTTTGGTAATCGAGCGGGAAGGCTTAAACAATTCCATTGTTCCAAGCTGACACATTTTGAAAGGAGTAATAATTGAATAATTTCAAATATAATGCGTCCGAATTTTAAAAAATACATATTAATAGTTCAGAATAAAAAAGATCGATATAAATTAATAAACTAAATGTAAAGTTGTACCTTTTTTAACGAAGTATTTCGAATGTAAAGTTTTAAAGTAAAATATTTTTCATGACAAGCCAACAAGCGCATAATTTTATATTATTATGAATTTAAAATAAAAATTGAATATTTGGAAGCGTATGAAAAATGTTTACAATTCCTCTTCATTTATAACAGAAACATTTTCATTTTCCTGATTTTTTTTCATTTGCAAGAAATTATATCGCCCCTCATCTACACGCCTTTCTTAAACTATGTGCTGAATTTACATGATGCTTTATTCTTGAAGAGAGTAATTAAATCTTGAAAGTAACTAACACAATTTTAACACCCCCAGTAGTTAACTCTCTACCGTAAAAGATAATTTTGCTGAAGACTTCCGTATTTAGAATTACCCTGCGGATGTATGCAATAATCTGGAAGAATTCTTTATCCAGAAATTCTGGATTACCTCCAGAGTCTAGAGAGCGAGAAGGAAAGCTTGTTCTGAAGATCGTAGTAAGGCGATAACCCTAAACGTCAAATAACTCCTGAAACACGCTGGCCTCGACTCGAATCTAGAAGACAATCCCATTTTCGTGCTTATTTTGCACTCGCTCAACTCTTCACCTCTTGGCGGGTCATTAAATATTTACAGCCTTGCAAGCTGTAAAAATCTTGCCCAGTAAAGCTCAAGAAAGAAAGCTACGTCCCAGAAACTACATATACTCTGGCAAACGGAACCGACAACCTTCAGATTTTTTTAAATTGTCGAATAAACAAAGTGTTAAAAAATTTTAAATATATTAGAGTTATCAGCGAAGCATCGAGGCATTATCGAGAAAAACAGCTTGTCCGCGCAAGTTACATGGGCCGCGACGTGAGGGTCTTTCAACTCTTGATTAGATTAGGCAGTAACGCTTCGAGCTTATAACTAAACGCCGGGCTCGATTCCTGCTGTCGACATTTTTTGCCAAGTTTTCTTTTTATTTATATTCTGTTGTATTACAATGAACTATTGAATTTGTATAAATCGGGCAAAAATATTAATTCTCAATCATTTCTTTCATATGACTTTATTGCTCTAAATTCAAAATATGAATATTATAATAATGGGAATATATCTCCTTAATAGATCATTATAGATATTTGTAGATCTTTATTTCCTTTGTAGTATGTTCTGGCACAGTTCGCAAGATTGACTGTAATTTTCTCTTTCTCCGACAATAATGAATTTACAAGAAACTTTTAAATGGTCAGTCTCATCTTTTATTTAAAGAGGACGATTTCACATATTCAAAATGTAAAAATTCGAATAGTTTGAAAATTTTTCTGTATGATAACCGGTTCTCTGTGGTCTTAATTTCATCGAAGATTTGTTTCAGACAATTTGGTAATGATACTTTTATCTTGAGGAAGCCCAAATGCGGGTCGAAACGTCGATTATTTTAAATATGTAACTAAATA
>NC_046660.1:75559629-75561602 GCF_010883055.1 Belonocnema kinseyi | reverse complement strand
GTACCAAGGGATTCTGCTGTATATGCTTACAAAAATAAATAGGCCGTCGCGGACAATTGTCAGAGGTGGTCCCGAAGGAATTAACCCCCAAGCGGAGGTGTAAAGACTGTGCCGAAAACTAAATGGCACCTGGGTAAGGCGTCTAGAACGGTGACTCTGGGATACCGGGCGACCTCTCAGAGTACGCAGCCTTATCCTTGCATGCGGGGCTCTACAAGGATGGACGAACCCCTTCCCCTAGCTTCTCGTGGGAACAACAATGACAACACCAAAAATAGCTATAGTAAGTGCGGTTTGAAACAGCAGAACCTGCAGGGCTCCCGACAATGGGTCGGCCAACAATGCCGACCAATCTAGAGCTAGGGGAGCCAATGAAAATGGATTCAATGCGATAGATCGGCGGGATCTCGCGACCTTTGGGTGGACGGAGCGACTGAATCACGACTTGCTAGAGTGCTACGATGCGTGCGTGGCCTCTGAACGGGGTTACATGGCACGGCTGCATGCTCTGTGGTGCGAGAAACAACCGGGGCTATCACACTTTTCGCAGCAACGTCTGCGAAACCATGCTGAACTATTCCGTAAAAGGGGCTATGTAAGCGGAACGCCTACTCTACCACAGCTAGAACAAGCCGGCAACAGAGAAAGAGAGAGGCGACACTAAAACCAATCCTGGACAGGCATCCAATAGATGAAGAGCGATGCTTTACGACCCGGAGAAACATCAATACCAAGGTTTCTCTCAAGCCTAAAGATCTGGCTGAAATAGATGACGAGCTTCGTGGACATTTTTCCGTAGAATCCGACCTCTGGGCTATCAAGTATTCTGTGTATAGTGCAGCGAGATCTTTGGCCGATACGAACCTTAAAACAAAACCAACGGCTGATCATAAGACCAAAAGATGAATGCATCAACTTGCCATAAAGATAGGCTGGGCAAGACAGTACGCGTCCCGCATTCAGTGTGTGATTGACTACATCACATCTGGCAGGGATTTTACCGTCAAGGTTCGAAAGTTTGGGCGCGAACTCCGGAACCGTTATCACACACTTAACAAGTCAAAGCTGCTGACCATCAGGCAGCATATTGTTGAGAGAATACGGATATTATCTGACGCTAAGAGAAGTCTAGAACGGAGGGAGAGTTGGGTCAGAGAAAATCAGCAGTTTCTCTCTGAACCATCTCGACTCTTCCAAGACCTTCCAGTTACTGTCGAACACCCACCCAAACCAGAGGAGGTTGAAGTATTTTCGAGAGAAGTCTACGAAGTTCAGCATAGACTGGACGAAGACTCAGAAAATATAAATAGCTTCAAGGAGTTATGTGTTGCCCTCATAACACCTGATAAAGAATGCCCACCCATCACTACCGAGGAGGTGAAAAAAGTATTAAGAGGGATGAAGAACTATTCCGCACCGGGACCAGATTGTATCAAAACCTTCTGGTGGAAGAAGTTTTCTTCAACCCATCATCATTTGGCCCGAATTTTCACCTCATATTTGAAGTCGGAAGAGCCGATTCCAGAGTGGTTGGTGGAAGGGCGCACAATATTCCTCCCGAAAATAGTCAACTTAGCTGACCCCAAGAATTACAGGCCAATAACTTGCCTGGACACACTTTATAAGATATTCACAGCTATCCTAAATGATAAGATTGTTTGAGCAATTGAACCTGTGTGGCAAGAAATATATGAACAACGAGGCTCAAGGAAAGGCGTAGCAGGATTGATTATCGGAAAGCTTTCGATTCGACGTCTCATAGACTTATCATCTGTCATTTGGAAATCTGAAAGGTTTATCCGCAAATAGTTGGGTGTATAGAGAGCTTGATGCCGCTTTGGAAAACCAGATTTACCATCTCATCTGGAAAGAATCGTGTGACAACTAACAAGGTCACCTTTCAGAGAGGTGTCTTTCAGGGCAACACCATGAGCCCACTCCTCTTTTGCCTTACATTATTGCCACTATCTCTA
>NC_046660.1:75557975-75559529 GCF_010883055.1 Belonocnema kinseyi | reverse complement strand
TGTCATAAGGACAAACGCAGCACTTCGCCGGGAGCAGGTGCTAATCTGGAAAATTGCACCCGCTTCCAGCGAAATCGCGGTAAGATTTCAGCCACAACCATGTCTCACAACCGTGAGATAGGTGGTTACAGTCTGTAAAAGAATCAATAAGACGATCCAGCAAAAGCCTCGTGCACCCTACGAACACGGAGCGACCCAAGGACAACCGCCTTCTGCATTTTTCCTGCAAGTGTTATAACATATTGTTGACGCACAGATATGCTTTTTAGGAAATTAGCAAGTGAAAGCTTGGCACCTCCAAGAGCGTCGATGATGAGGACGATCAGTTTAACAGAATATTACGAGTACAATCGTTGCAACTCCCTTATAAGGTCTCGATACCTCTTTTTCTTTTCATTCTCCTTGGATATGATGTTTTTGTTAGCTGGTGCCGAAAATTCGATAACGAACATGGTTCGCTTCTCGAAGTCAAGAAGAACCATTTCAGGCCTCAAGTGAGTAACAGAAACAATTGTCGAGAATATAAAGTTCCAGTATATGCGGCACTTCCCATTCTCGACAATTGACTCAATTTCCTTAGGAGCATTTAGAGGAGCGATATTAAGTTTAATGCCGTAGGAGTGACAGAGATGGTAAGAAAGCACTCTTAGTGCCGCATTGTGCCTTTGAATGTAGGTCGTTCCCACGTGAGTTGAACAACTAGATATTATGTGAGCTAAATGCTCGGGGTGTGCATGGCACGCCCTGCAGCTATCATCGGGAATGTCTGGGCTCAAAATGTGGCGACGGTCTGTTAAGGTGGAAATGACACCGTCTTGGCATGCAAGAATGAAACCCTCTGTGCCAGACTTCAATCCGTGCGATTTAAGGAAAGCAAACGTTAGCTCACAAGACACTGACTGATCCTTCACATTTCTGTGGAAGATACCGTGCATCCTCTTATCGAGGAGCTGTTCATGAAATTTTTCCGCTTATGCTTTCTTAATCCGGGCTTTCAGGAGTGAGTGGTCGAGAGAGATAAGATTTGATGCATTTTGCTCACCCCTAATACTGAAGTCAAGTCCGAGTGTTTCAGCAGCCTCCTCCGCTGCTTTGTACAGAAACGCTCCTTTGCCCACTTCGTGATCCCTGACCGTTTTAAGAAGAGGGTCTCTTCCATTGGCAACTGTATGTGCTGTACCCAGAATAATCCTATTGTGAAGACATTGAAGACTCAATATTTCGCGACCCCCTTGACAGCGTGAGATGTACAGTCGCGGAACGGAAGACTTAAGATGCATGCTTTCGTTCATGTGCATAACCTTTCTTGTCGCGATATCAAGAGATCTGAGCTCGTTCTTCGTCCATGGAACTACTCCAAATGAATAGAGTAATACCGGGACGGCGAGCATGTTCGTTGCAGATACTTTGTTCCTCGCCGACAGTTCGGAAGACCAAATCTGTCGAATCAGAGTTTGTGTCTGCTTCGGAGAGTATCCTTTATAGATGTCACATCCTGAATGCGGCTCTGTGGCACGCCCAGGTATGTATAAGTCTCTCCAGCGCAAAGGTGTC
>NC_046660.1:75552317-75557875 GCF_010883055.1 Belonocnema kinseyi | reverse complement strand
TGGCAAAGATAAGTTACCAATCTCTATAAAAGAAATATGTCCACATCAAAAAAGACGTTCAAAGAACCGATAAAATTTGGTGACTTTTGTCTGGAATATTGGATTTATAACATTTTTATAATAATGAAAAACGTCTTTTATTTACATTCTATTTGAATATCGTTTATTTTACTATTTCTTCATATAAATATATTTATTTTATTCTTACATAGCATACTAGTTTTATATGAGTGGTAATAAAAAGTTAGAATTATTCGATTTTGAATTGCATGGAAATAAAAATATTTTACATCAATATAAAGCACATTTTATCTATTTCAATTAATTAAAATAAGTGTAAAAATAATTATTTGCATTATAAAGAAGGAGCCTCTCATATTATAAATTTTTGTATTTAATAATTATTTTTTAATATATAAACCATTCGCGATATTTTGTAACAAAATAATAATTAGATCTGTTTTGCGAAGCTTGAATATAAAAATGTTATTATTACCGCTTATAATAGAATTAATTAAGACAATAATTACCACAATAAAATCAGAATTTGATTCACTTTTTCGAGAAATTAGTTTAAATATAATGTTTATGGAAGCCTATTGGGATTAATTTATATTTCAAAGGTTTCAAGTGATTTTAGGGAATTCAAAATTTTAATTGGGTTGCAAATAATTTCCCAAACCTTTCATGGGGTTTGAAGAATTTTATATGATTGGCAAGATAATGAGGTATTTTTAATGTTCCCAAATAACTTTACCAAATGCGAAAGGTTTTTATGGGATTTCAGTAAACATGCAAAATTGTATACTAATTTCTCTACTTTCAATAAATTTCATAAAAATAAAGGCTTTTTTGGGTTGCTTAATTTGAAGAAAGTTAAAAGAATTTTTTTAAACTTCGGAAGATTTGGAATGATTCCATGTAAGAATTACAAGATTTCATCATATTTCCAATATTTCAGAATGTTTTAAAGAATTTTGAGGAAATGTCATGGGCCTAAACAAAATATACTAAAAAATTTATTTAAAAAAATTTCTGAGGTATCTTAATATTTGTTCTATTTCTTGAAATTTTTCCTTGAGGTTTCACGCACGTGCGAATTTAAAATTCATTTTGTATTAGTTTGAGAGTGTATCGAGCTTTTTAGTTGATTTAAAAAACGCACTCTATCTAGTACGACGGCCGCCGTCCGAATATAACCAAGCCACGCACTGCTTAACTTTGGTATTCGAACGGGAAGGCTCGAGCAACTTTGTCTGTACAAGCGGACGCATTCGAAATGTGTCGAAATTGGATATAATCACTAATGTGATACGTAGGAATTTAAATCGATACACGTTTACAAATAGGTCAGAAGAAAAAGATTTTGTCATGCCAAGCTAAAAAAGTTCCTACTTTCACATTTTTACAGATTAAAAATTAAATATTTCGAATGATATGAAAACTGTTTCCTAATTTCTTGAAGAATATCCATACTCATCAATTATTTTCATAATGAAATATACTTAATCCTTGAAAGACTATAATACCTAATGAATTTTTTTTACCCATAGCTAATTACTCTAATTGCAAAATATGAACATTATAATAATAAAAAAAGAAAATATCTTTGATTTATTATGTATTTGTTTAACATTTTATATTACTGTTACCTTATATACAAATGTTTATTTAATTCTTAATATACTACTTTTATGTGGGGGATAGTAAAAAAGTTGGAATCATTCGATTTTGAACTGCATGCGAATAAAAATATTTTAAATCATCATAAAACATATTTGTTTCTGATAATATTTTGATTAAAAGAATTATGACAATAATTATTTGCGAGAATAAGCAGGAAGCTCTTAAATTATCATTATAATTGTTTGTTTATGAATTCCATTTATTAAATAAAAATGCAATAATGAAATACTTTATAAAAGAATATTTTTAATGCTTAGAATTTCCAAGATTATAGTTTGAATTTAAAATTATAGTTAGAAACAAATTTTCACCCAGAAATTTATATTTGCCATTTATGTTACTTTAAATTCAAACAATAATTTTAGAAACCTTTAACATTAAAAAGAAATTCTGATAAAAATATTTGATGACTGTATTTTTAACAAGTAAATTATATTTATAAGAAAATAGCTTTATATTCTTAAATTCGGGAATTTTCTAGTTCACATGCTTTGCAATTTGTCAAGTTTCTGTCAATTATTTTTAAGTTAAGAAACATTAAAAACTGTCGGGAATTGTATTATTCATGAATTTTTTAAATCGGTAATGTTACAAATTTTTCGGGAATTTTATTGTTCTGAAATTTTCCAAATCGGGAATTTTATTATTCGGGAATTTCGTAATTCAAGAACCTTATTATTTGGAAATTTTATTATGCGCTAACTATATAATTCGGGAATTTTTTAATTCGGCAGTTTGGCAGTGTCGAAAATTTCAGTTTCGAAGTTTGTGAGTCGTCCCAGATTTTTGATGATTTCAAAAAACTTCTTCAAATGTCAAGGGTTTATTATAGGCTTACAATAGATTTAAAACATTCTATAATATTTTTCAAGTTTCAAAGAAATTTAGAAGTATGAAGGCTTTTTGTAGGATTTCTAACAAATATTTCATGGGGATTTCGTAGGATTTAGAAAATTACATGCGGTTCTAAAGAATTTAATTAAATTTCGGAAGATTTGGAATGATTTCATTATAGAACTTTAAAAATTTTATGAGAGTTGAAAGGTTTTCAAATTTTCTAAAGGATTTAAGAAAATTTAAAGGCTTTATATAATCATATAATTTTTTTAATTTAATGATATTTAAAACAATTTCAAGAAATTTTGGATAGATTAAAATAAATTTAAAGAATTTTAAAGAATTTTAAAGATTCTTAAGGTATTTTAAGGACTTCGGCGAATATTAAAGAGCTTTGCAGCATTTTAAGAAATTCTAAGAGATTTAAAGTTTTTGAGGTATTTTAGGAAACATTTTACGTGTCTTTCTTAAATTTAACCATTTATTTTTGTTATATTTTTACATTTGAAGTTAATTATACATATTAATTTTCATAAAACATTATACGGTTTCATACTTTTAAGTTTTCTTAAGGTCATTATATGTTTAGAAATTATTATCTTTTTAAAAAAAATTATTAAAAAGTAAAATAATAATTTAAGTTGATTTGAAAAGTGTCAGTGGAGAACTAGAAGATTAGATAAAAATTAAAAGCCCGATTTTTAATCACTGCATAAAGGCGATTTTAAAACCCCATACCATTTTTATTTTGAGTCCTCTGAAAATGTTCTCGAAAATTTTTTTTTATTAAACTTATTTACGCGTATTAAAATACTTAATATCTCGGGATTGCATGTTTTTATTTTATATTAAAAATAAAAAATGCATTTTTGTTTGGAATCTACTGTCATCCCTACTAAAATTTTAGGTTTTCTAGTTCTGTGCTGCCCTACTTTACTTAAAATAATGTTAAAAACAAAAAATAAGAGAAATTATCCATCTTTCTACATCTTTCAACTAACTTTATTTGTTGTAAATAAGTTCTGTATTGCCGGATAATAATTTTAAGCTATAAATTTTGTATTGCTTTAAAGGATATTTTTAGTGTGGATTAACCTAATGATAAAGCAGCTTACATGTAAAAAGAACATATTAATATTTTTCTTAATAAATTCAGCTCAAAAATATATTTTTTTAAATAATAAATTCGTTTTATGGAATGACCCGGAGTTGTTCTACTATATCTTGTTGGCTGCTAATTCGGTTACTTTGGTAGAATGAAGGTACTCAAAATGTAATGAAATTATTACTTTGTGAGGTTTATTTAACATTTTTCATTTAATAATCTATTTAAATTAACTTATTAAACTTCCAATCTATAAAAAAAATTAAAAACTGTTTTATCACTCTAAGAAATAAGCTATCTTACAATTAGGTTAAAAGCTTTTTTCAAAACAACATTGTGCTATAAATTTATAAAAAGGTAGTTAAAGATATTTAATGAATGCCATTTAATCGTATTTATTCAAAATTATTTTAAAATAAAATTGTTGGACAAACAATTTTCACAAGCGTTTAATATTTCAGAGACCTGATGTCAACTTTTAGCAAAAAAAACTTTTATTGGACTATACATTTTAAAAGTTGGAAAACTTGATTCAAGTAAAATTCAAAAGACAATTCTGTTAAAAAAATTTAAATGAAAAATAAATTTGCAAAAAATGTCGACACTAGGAATAGAACCCGTTCTTTCCGCTTACAAACTCGGAACGCTCGAGCTGATCTAACTTGGAGTTGAAAGACTTACTAAACGCAGTCCATGTAAAGTTGCTTGAAAAGTATTGTCACTCGGAACGGTTGTAAAGCGCATCTCATTATGTCAGCTTATTACAAGCTTTGTAATGAGCTACTACTTTGAGGGTTGTAAATGAAAGTAGTTCCGGAGGCTGTACGTTTCCCTTGTGAGGAAAAACAAGAAATAAATGGAAAAACTAGGAAAAAGTTTAGAGACGTGTATGTCTGGGACTCTTAGCGATAGCCCTGGGAACTATAGACTTGTAATAAGGCTCTGCATTGATCCCGTGAAACTTAATGCTCGCGATAAACGGGATTTTCCTGTGACAACGCTACAGTTACATACAATGTGGCTCAGATGTATTGTGCAACTTAGTGGAGAAGAGTGAACGTCTTGAACAAAATTAACCACCTAAATCAGAAATGAACTTTTATTGAAAGACTTTCTAGGGAAAGAAAGTTTAATAAAGTTTCTAAGAAATTTTTGAAGCTGGAAAATCCTTCGAGATATTTCTCTCGTCTCCAAAGTAATATTATAAAGCCTGAAGAAGCTGGGACTGCATTCAGAGGCCAAATTTTCTTCTGTATCATAAAAGATCCTCATTAAGGTTTTTATGAATCCAAATTCCTAGTGCAATTGTTAGTTCATTTCAGTTTTTGAAAACTTACTGAGATTTTGAAAACTTAGGATTCGCACGCACATATATAAATTATGTTGATTAAACATTTTCAGCCGAGTAGGCGGTGCATGTTCATATCACAAATTCCGCGAGAAATATTTTGACTTTTATAGAATTTTAGCCTAAATGTGCTTCAACGATTTAATGAAAATTTTTTTAAATAAGTGGGTTATTTAAACTCATAAGGCTTTAAAATATTTTTTTAATTCAGAGCACGCCTCAATTTTTTCAAAATATGAGTCGAATAATAAACTTTTACCCATAAAAGAACTTGATTAAAATCATTTTAGGAACATCCTCAAAATTGTTTAGGCAAAAAAACAGCAAAAAAGTTAAAGAAAGATATTCATCTTTTAATTATTTGTTTTTCGCAACAATGGATGGTGAAGTTGAAACGCTCATTTAGGACATGTGTTGAGGTTTCTAAACAAATTTTAATTATTTGGCTAGCTTTTTATGTCTATAGGTCATTAAAAATGGTAATTTTTTGGAATCATTCTTTCTTGGTTCTTGAACTATGAAAATATAAATAAAATTTGTTTAACTTTCTAAACGCAAAGATAAAAATTGGCCCCAAAAATC
>NC_046660.1:75543273-75552217 GCF_010883055.1 Belonocnema kinseyi | reverse complement strand
GAGGCATAAAGTATCAATTTTTTAGTAAAAATATGAAACAACGTCAATTTTCAAACTAACTTCATTTTGTTCGTAGAAATTTTGCGATACAATATTTTAGTACACCAGGAACCAAGAAAAATGACCTTCTGGCAATATATCATGCTAAAAAATATCATGCAGAGTGAAAATCTCTAGTTATTAAAAAAAAGAAATAATTTGCAATTGCGTATAAACGTCAAAAACAAACAAAAATGTCTATGTTTCCCCACAACTATAATAGATTTTCTATAATATAAAACTATAATAGAATTTCGGTAGTTTGAAAAAATAGTAAACTCAATTTTTTCAGTTACCCTAGTATTTTATATCTGGAATTTTTTAAAAAACTAAAGCCGCGACTTGGAGAGAAAAAAGAAATTTATTTTTCAATAAAAAAAATTTGCAGTTTTTTTCAAAAAAAAGATAAAATATAAAAGAAAGGTTGATTAAGTAAAGTTATTTCTTCGAAAAGGTCCTGTAGCACATTTTCTCTGCGGCGTTATTATCGAGATATTCGCTAAAAATGTGTATAAAATCAATTTTCTGCTCTTATAAATAATCGAAAAGGGTGCAAGTAACGAGGAAGAATACATATCTTTAACAAAATTTTCGCCTTGAAGTCTGAATATTTGAAAAAACTAATCAAGGTTTTTGATTTTTAAATTACGGTCAGTATGCAGCTTGAAGTAGGAGAAAATCTTTGAAAAAATACTTTATGTGCGCAAACTGCGTACTATGATTATCAAAATATTACTGTTCAAAGGTAATCTTTTTTGGTTAAATAATTCATCAGTTTGTTTAAAAATTCATCTTTTTTCGTATAAAATCATTCTCTTCCAGGGAAAACTCATCTTTACAGTAAAAAAATGCATTTATTTGGTTATAAACCTAAATATTTGGCTGACAATTCGCTTTCTGAAGTAGAAATTAATTCTTTGAACTGAGAACTCAACAATTCAATTCTTAGTAGAAAACGGATCTTTTTTATTCGAAGTAGTTCTTTTAATACAAATTTATTTACCTAAATTAACTGTATTTCAAAAATATGATTTTTCTTCCTCTTTCGACACTCGAAAATTCTGTTTATGACTTTTTTTCTAAATCATTAGGGTAATAGTTTTTAGTAGCAGAAGACCAGAAAATTCATTCAATTAGTTCTCATTCTGAAAATGTATCCTTTGGGTTGAGGAGCAAAGTTTGAAGGTCGTATTTATTAAAATTAGATTGTGTTTCGAAAATCTAAAAGATTGTTATTCTTCATGACTAGAAAATTATTTTAAAAAATAATTTTGACTCATTGGTGTCATAAGTAACTGGATGCTGATATAATTTTTAATTATAATTTAGAAACTTTTGATTTAGTTGAAGTCAAATTTTGAATTAGAGTGCAAAATTTGACATTGACATACACACATACCTACAAAGCACGTAACACGAAAGCTTTTAAAATTGCGTCAAGTCACCCCGTTTAAGTAAAATATATTTAATTGTGGTTTAACTGATAATTGTTGTAAAATTGGCAAAAACGTCTTGATTGCAGGTTAAATGTTGGTTGTTAAGCTGATTCCGATCCGCGGGTAGACCCGAAAACCCGAGCGCAGCTGGTTTACAAAAAAGTACAATATTTCAGGAAAAAGTGCAGCCAACCATCAGTTATCTGAGAAAAGGTAGTCATAAGCAATAATTAATTTTTTTAACAATTGTTTTAATTTGCATTCAATTATTTTAACTACGCTCAAAGTAGAAACTGAAAAAATTCAAATATTATTTCAGAAAAAACCGTAAAAAATTATTTCACCAATAATTTCTACATAATTTAATTGATTTTTGCCTTGCTCTAACTGATAAGTTTAAAAAAAGTCGAAAAATTTGGAAAACCGGCGAGTTTATAACCTTATTCTAAGAAAAGGTTGGTAAAAAATAAACTGCTTAAACATTTTATGTTGCATGTAATTATTAGTAGAAAGTAGTATTTTATGCATTGGAAACAATTCGTATAAAAAATATGCAAAAATGTAATTAACGTTACAAACTCTCGAAACCCGATTTTGTAATTATTGTGTTTTTTGGAGACCCTATAAAAGACTGATGGGGATTGAGTTTTAATTAGATTGACCTACCATAAACGATTCTGGATAAATGTACAAAAAAATCCTTTTTACTTTGTCATAAGAGAAGGTATTAGATTTTTGTAAACTTTGACCCATTCGCCCACTTTTTGTCAAGTATCCACGTTTTGAGACCCTCTGAACCAGAAAAACCGGTTTTTACGAATGCGTCGGTCTACGATTACTTTTGAAAAAGAATTGACAGATTGGTTTGGCCTAAGTACACTCTTTGAGTGTTATAAACGAAAGGTCTAGTTTGCTAGTCATTAATTTTGAATTAACATTCAAAAAGTTATAGCATTTTGAAAATTTTTAAAACTACTTTTTTCCTGATTTAAAAATTCTATGTGAGACAGATTGTACTATTTGGAAACTCGAATAATTTATCTTACGCCTTTTTTGATAAAAATTAAATTAACAAAGTTATAGCATTTTTAATATAGAAAAAAACGAAAGGTTGCTCTTTAAAAGCACTACAAGGTTATCTTAACCACTGTTTGATTTCTCGTCAAAAATTAAATGTTCAAATTTTGATCTCAAAAAAATAAAAAATTTAATTTTATCTTCAAAATTTGCAAGATACCAAAAAAGATAAATTAACAAAAATTATGCAGCCAAACAAGATCTAAGCATTTGTTATTGCTCACACTTTTTTATAGGACACGTGGTTTTCATTTTTTCGGCACAAAAACAACATTAAACTTGAAAAAATGAGATTCGTGGAGACACAACACAAGCTACAATAAAAATAATCAGACAAAATGTATTTACTGAAAAAAGAGCTGCACGTTATTTCCTTATTATTTTTTATAATACGTGTAGTTTCTGTTTTGAAAAAAAAACATTAAGAATAGAGAAATTCAATTTTTTGACAAACAGCATGAGGAACGATAGAAAATGAATAGACAATCGTGGTTCACCCTAAAAGGATCGACAAATTTTTTAATAATAATTTCGAGATAGGACGAGTCGATTTCGAAAAAAATGAGTATACAATACATTTGCTCTAAAACTGTTGAAATATAATGTAGAAGAGTTAACATTTAAGAAAAAATAGAGTACAAACCATGAACCGAAAGAGCTTTAACAAAAGAGAATTCCTAGTCATCAAACAAATATATTATCGAGCGCGAAGCGCCAGAACTAATAGTCGCGCTCTCTAGGCGCGCTTAAACTGGCGAAAACTCCAAATATTCTTTTTGTTGATAAAACACATTTGTTTTTGGTGGATCCAAAGAAATGAGGAAGGAGGCGATTTGCATTTTTGGACCACCCTATTAAACCACAAATTTTCCCACAATGCTTAACTAACCGACGGAAATTCTTGGCTTTTAGCGTGTTTAGTAAAGGAAGTAAATATCTACATTCAAGCAATAAAAATCTTTAATAGATAAATAACAAGAAAAAAACTGCCCAATTGTCCAGTTAGCAAAGCTGCTTTTTTTAAATAGATAAGAAAGCATTTGATGCATAGTGCAACGCATGTGGTTGCAGGAAAACCTAAATCAAGGATTTGCAGAGTTTGTAAGGGAAGCAGAGAACAGGCCGGTATCCCGCAATGCGGCTAAGTACCCACCGGTCCAGAACCGCGAGAAACCCCTGGAAGCCATTGCTCCAACATGATTTACGTAAGAGATTTCAATTTAACGGGTAACCAGTTCACGTAAAAGAATGGATTCGCAACTCGGCATAGTCGCTTCTTGGTTCTGTATAGTGTGTAAGGTAGTTGTGTACACTCTCTTGGGGAATGCCTGCGAAGAAGAATCAGATAGATTGATAGATAGAATTTATTGGCCTTTCTTCAGAAGCATACATCTCCCCAAGGTGTTAACGGCAGGTATCAAAGTTATAAATATGGAGCTGATGTAATAAATGAAAATTTCCGGTTTTATTTCTGGTAAAAGTAATTTTTCAACCCGATTTAAGTTTAAGAGTCGGTCAAATCCGATTCACGAGATCTATTGTTAGACAGTGTCCACATATCACGTAACACTTCAAAGGGGGTGGAATGGAAAGGGCTTGTCCTAATCAAATATTTGACTTTTCAAGCAAAAATAAGATTTTTTTAGAAGACAGTTAAATTTTCAACCCGGAAATTTAAAATTGTCGACGAAAAAGTTAATTTTTAACCGGGAGAGATCAATTTTAAATCCAGAATAGTGAATTTCAAGTAGGTCTAAGTTTGAAAGTCGGTCAAATCCAATTCAGGAGTAGTAATATAAGAGAGCGTCCACATATTACATCACACTCTAATGAGATGATGGAGGAGGGTCTGCTTTAACGTCAGAAATATGTAATGAACAAAATAATGTGGTAGTTATATTTTTAACTAATTATTTGATTTTTCCAAGCAAAAAGACGATTTTGTTTAGAAAACTGTTCAAGTCTAAACCCGAAAAGTTGAATTTCCGACGAAAAAGTTCATTTTTAGCCACGGGAGATAAATTTTCAATTCATAAGTATCAGTTTTAAAGATAAACATCAAATGTTTAAGAAATAGGATCAAGTTAAAAATTAGTTGAATTTGTAACAAAATATTTTGTTCCCAACAAAATAGTTAAATTTTTTACTAATTAGCTGAAATTTTAGCTTATACATATAAATAGTCAACCCATTAGGTCAAGTTTTTATAGAATTTAAACGAATTTTTAACAAAATAATTAATTTTCAACTAAAAAATATAAGTTTTCAGAAAAAAGGGAACAGTTAAATTTCCAGTTTAAAAAAATAATTATCCAAATAAAGAAAGTGTTACGAGTCAATTGGATGTTTCGTAAATACACGAATTTTTATCAGAATAATTAAATCATCAACAACATCGGTGAATTTTAAACAAACAAGATACATTTTTTTGAACTAGATGATATTTAACCAAATATTTAAGTTTTCAAGCTGAAAAGTAAAAAGCATCAAAAATTAATTTTTAATGAAATATTAAAACTTTTAAACATAAATGGAATCTAGAGTTTGATTGCTTGAAAAACTGATTTTCAACAAAAGAAAAAGTAACTTTCAAATAGTTAAAGTGGTCTAAAAAAGATAAATATTTAATGAAAATGTTAAATTTTCAGCAAAATAGTTTCATTTTCTAGCAAATTGTTGCAGTTTCAAGCCTAAAAGACGACTTTTCTACAAGTAGCCTAACTTTGAACACAAAAATGTAAATGTTTTACAGAAAAAAGTTAATTTGCAATTAAATATTCTGGTTTGTAACTGAAATAATAAAACTTGAATCTGCAAAAAAATCGAATTAAAAAAAAAAATAGGTTGACTTTAAATCAAATAGTTTTTTTTTTTGTCTAAGCAACAAGTTTTTAACGATGCATGTTATGGATAATATTTTAATAAATAGATATTTTAATTTAATATAAAAAACAGTTGAGTTTGGGAAAAAAACAAATTTTTTTGGAAATTAGCTGAATTTTTGAATAAAAAATTTATTATTAATCAAGCAGTAGCATATTTACAAAAAATTATGATTTTCAACCATAAAGATTAATTTTCTACCAGGAAGGTCGAATTTTCAGAAAAATACATGAATTTTCTATCACAAAAGAACAGTTTGCAACAAAAATTGGAATAGTTGCATTTAGTTAAGAAAATTAATTCAGAAAAAACAACCAATAACCATTTGTTAAATTTGTCAAATAAATAGTTTAATTTTCAACCAAGTAGATTATATGTCAATCAAAGCAGTTTAATTTTGTACTAAAAATTTGAATTTTTAATAAAAAATTTTATTTTCAACCAAACTATTTAAATTTTAACCCAATGGAAGTAGTTTAAAGCATCAAAGAGACATTTTCTATAAGGCAGCTAAATTTTTAACTCGAAAAAATAAAGTTGCAGTCGATCGAAAGTCGGCACGAATATGGAGAAAATAAAAAGGTGGTGCTTTCTGTAAAATCTGCTTAGTTTTATTATCGAAAAAGATTTTGAGGAAAACCCAACTATTTTTTATTATAATATTTGTAAAAATCTGCTTATCTAAAAAAAAATCGTACAAGTTTTATGCGGGTCAAACCATTTCGAGGCTGGCAACTGTAGAACTGTAGCCAATGCAGAACTTTTATAGATGCGTTAACTTTTGTACAAAAATTTTTTTTACGTTTTATTGATTGCAAGAAAAACACGAAATGCGACTTCGAACATAATGCATTTTGATAAAAAATGTATGTTCATTTTTTGGTATTTGCAGGTTATGTTCGAGTAACTTTAACACATCTTTTTTTTATTAAATGTATGCCTTATATTTATTATTATATTATTAGATATACATTGATGAAATATATGTCATATATGCTTCAATCACTTAATTGATAACTAAATAAATAAGGAACAAGAATGATTGAAGTAAAAAAAATTCAGTTCATGGAATATATTATTCAAAATAAACAATCAGCAGCAAAAAGTAGGTTAAAAATTAATGCTTTCTATCCAAATTAATTTTTTTAATTTACTTTTTATTTTATAGTTTGAGCCCAAAAAGGATTTTATAAAATATTCTAATTTGAAAAGCATCAAGACAAAAACGATTTAAAAGTTTAAGTTTTCAATAATTGTGAAAACATCACATAACTAATTTTAAAAATAGGGGTTTTCTTAATATTTTTTAAACTTTAACTATAATAAAAGAAGAAAATATGTGAATTTTAATTTCTCTTTTCCTAAAAATAGTACAAGTAATGAAGTGCTCGATAAGAACGAAATTAAAAGAGAGTCTGAAATTAGGAAATCGAAATTTTAAGTATCATGCATTTGGAATTTATTACCTGTTGTAAATTTAAATTATGATAACCTTAAAAATTTGAGATAGAATGTTCCAAATTTGATAAATATCGATTTGGAAGCGTGCTGTACTGGAAAATTCATGCACTTGAGCTCTTAACAATAAAAAAATTTTGATCTAAAACTTTTAGTAGTAAAGAATTCTAGACTTTGAGTATTTCCAGTTCAAAGATTTCTACTTGGGAACGTTAAGAAATAGATAATTTTTTCTTTCAATACAAATTTTCTACCTAGAATTTTACGCGTAATGGCAAATTTGAACTATTTCGGCAATTTTAAGAATCCAAAATGGAACTCTAATTAAATGCATCATATTGAATTTTACAGATTGGAAATTTTTATATACTCAGAGGTTCTACAATTTTGATTGCAATTTATCGTAGGGAATATTGTTTCTTATAGGTATCTAAAGATCTGCGCGAATTGAGGAAATTCGAAAACGAGCCAAAAGTGGCCCACCTATTAGAACATGTTCTTTTTAAAATTTTCTTAGTTCCGTACAATAAATGAATAAATTCCAGGTTTGACATATTCAACCTTTTTAAAAAATTAGGTATTCAACTGAATTAAAAATATACTTTTTTTTGAATATTAAGAAACAAATGTATTGCTATTTTTCCACCAAAGAATTTAATACACATTTTATATAATTTTTGAAAGAATAGGAATTAACATATTATAAAGATCAAGCAGGAGGTATTGCTTATTCCAGAAACAATTTTAGACGTTGAATTCCTTTATCGGTGCTCTGCTTTGGGCGAGTAAAAGAATTTCTTCCAAAGAAGAATTAAAATACCAGCCACCATCCTATACTTCACTTCAAACTGGAGGCAAAAAATATGAAATTAGGATCGGAATTAAAAAATTCTAACAAATTAAAATTATTTTCGAGTACTTGTCAATTTTGAAAAATTCAATTTGGACACTGTTTTAAATAGACTTTAATCTTGTACGTAAAGTGATAGAGGGGCATACTATTGAAGAACAAAAGCTACCCATATTACTGTAGAAACTAACCGTACGCGGTTGAGTGAATTTCCTCTTGATTTGCATTACAAAAAGACCAGAGTAAGGCTAAATTAGATGGTACGTTAATCTCTCGCAGCAGTCGAAGGAGATTAGAACTGTCTAAAACGAAGAATTGGCACTTTAAAAACCTTCGAAATGCTCTTAAAATTAATTAAAGGTGGCAAAACGAGAATTGATAAATGACATTTCTTCACCTAAAACTAGGCGGCGATTCAACATTTAATTAAAACCACCTTGTGACGAATGTACAGAAAGTAGGGGTTAGTTTAATGTTTGAGGGACGTTAAAACAACTTTTTCTAAGAATTCAAAAACCTTTCATCCTCGGGTATATTTTCCACATTCATTGTAAAGTGATATTTGAGCCCAAAGGTTAATAAAAAAATCTAACCATTTTGTTTTCAACTCGACTAACTTGAATGTATAAGGGATGATGGAGCAACCCTTAATTAACCAAAAACTGTCCGCATATTTGCTTGCTTGAAAATATCGTCTTTAGTACTTGAATCTTCATGAAATGTTAAAACAACTCTTGATGAAGTTCGAACACTTTTTCTAAAAGGAATCCCTTTATTAACTTATCCTGTAGTTAATTTCTACTGCAATAGTTTTGCAAAAGCATTGCTTTCGGTTTCGTTTTTTATATACTGTTTATTTTTTGCATGAAAATTTAAGGAATATTAATGAAACTAATAAGATACGATCAGCCACTTCTTCAGTAGGAAAACATTTCCTATATTTATTTCTAATTTATTTCCTTGCTTGGATTTTTCAGGGATGTAAAAAGAACAACCCTTGAAATAAATTCAAACACTTTTGTAAGTTGTTGACGTTTCTCGCACTTATCTTGAATTTATTTTCGAAACTAATATGTTAATTAAAAAAAATCTACAGTATATCTACATGTTAGGAAGTTTTGTTTTCCTTATTTGCATACTTAGTGAATATTAAAAAAACCTTTAAAAGAAATTTGAACACCTTTCATCATAGAATTTGTTT
>NC_046660.1:75541940-75543173 GCF_010883055.1 Belonocnema kinseyi | reverse complement strand
AGAGGGTCCCTGTACCAAGGGTTTCTGCTGAATATAATTACAAAAATAAATAGGCAGTTGCGGACAATTGTCCAGGGGTGGTCCCGAAGGAATTAACCCCCAAGCGGAGGTGTGAAAACCGTGCCGAAAGCTGAATGCCACCTGGGTGAGCTGTCTAGAACGGTGATTCTGGGATACCAGGCGACCTCTCAGAGTAAGCAGCCTTATCCTTGCATGCGGGGCTCGACAAGGATGGAAGAACCCCTTTCCCTAGCTTCTCGTGGGAACAACAATGACAATACCAAACATAGTTGTTGTAAGTGGGGTTCAAAACAACAGAACGCGAAGGGCTCCCGACAATGGCTCGGCCAACAAAGCCGACCTACCGCCTACCGCCTACTCTACCACAGCTAGAACAAGCCGGCAACAAAGAAAGAGAGGCGACACTAAGACCAACCGCGGGCAGGCATCCAATAGATGAAGAGTGATGCTTTACGACCCGGAGAAACATCAACACCAAGGTTTCTCTCAAGCCTAAAAATCTGGCTGAAATGGATCACGAGCTTCGTGGACATTTTTCCGGGGAATCCGAACTCTGGGCTATCAATTATTGTGTGCATCATGCAGCGAGAGCTTTGGCCGATGCGAACCGTAAAACAAAACCAACGGCTGATCATAAGACCAAAATATGAATGCATCGACTTGCCATAAAGATGGGCTGGGCAAGACAGTACGCGTCCCTCATTCAATGTGTGATTGACTACATCACATTTGGCAGAAATTTTACCGCCAAGGTTCGAAAGTTCGCGTGCGAACTCTGGACCCGTTATCACACACTTAACAAGTCAAAGCTGCTGACCATCAGGCAGCATATTGTTGAGAGAATACGGATACTATCTGACGCTAAGAGAAGTCTAGAGCGGAGGGAGAGATGGGTCAGAGAAAATCAACAGTTTCTCTCTGACCCATCTCGACTCTTCCAAGACCCTCCAGTTACTGTCGAACACCCACCCAAACCAGAGGAGGTCGAAGTATTTTGGAGGGAAGTCTACGAAGATCAGCATAGACTCGACGAAGACTCAGAAAATATAAATAGCTTCAAGGAGTTATATGTTGCCCTCATAACACCTGATTAAGAATGCCCACCCATCTCTACCGAGGAGGTGAAAAAAGTATTAAGAGGGATAAAGAACTATTCCGCACCGGGACCAGATTGTATCAAAACCTTCTGGTGGAAGAAGTTTTCTTCAACCC
>NC_046660.1:75525182-75541840 GCF_010883055.1 Belonocnema kinseyi | reverse complement strand
GCAGATACAAACGTCTCATCCGACAGATTTGGTCTTCCGAACTGTCGGCGAGGAACAAAGTATCTGCAACGAACATCCTTGCCGTCCTGGTACTACTCTATTTATTTGGAATAGCTCCATGGACGAAGGACGAGCTCAGATCTCTTGATATCGGGACAAGAAAGGTTATGCACATGAACAAAAGCATGCATCTTAAGTCTTCCGTTCCGCGACTGTACATCTCACGCCGTCAAGGTGGTCGCGGAATATTGAGTCTTGAATGTCTTCATAACAGGATTATTCTGGGTACAGCACACAGAGTTGCAAATGGAAGTGACCCTCTTCTTAAAATGGGCAGGAATCACGAGGAAGTAGGCAAAGGAGTATTTCTGTACAAAGCAGCGGAGGAGGCTGCTGAAACACTCGGACTAGACTTCCGTATTAGGGGTGAGCAAAATGCATCAAATCTAATCTATCTCGAGTAATCACTCCTGAAAGCCCGGAGTACTTTATTACCATCTCTATCACTCCTACGGCATTCACCTCAATATCGCTCCTCTAAATGCTCCTAGGGAAATTGAGTCAATCGTCGAGAATGGGAAGTACCGTATATACTGGAACTTTATATTCTCGACAATTTTTTTTGTTGCTCACTCGAGGCCTGACATGGTTCTTCTTGACTTCGAGAAGTGAACCATGTTCGTTATCGAATTTTCGGCACCAGCTGACCAAAACATCATAGCCAAGGAGAATGAAAAGAAAGAGAGGCATCGAGAACTTATAAGGGAGTTGCAACGATTGTACCCGGAATATTCTGTTAAACTGATCGTCCTTATCATCGGCGCTCTTGGAGGTGCCAAGCTTTCACTTGCTAATAGCCTAAAAAGCATCCCTGTGTGTCAACAATATGCTAGAACACTTTGGGGAAAAATGCAGAAGGCGGTTGTCCTTGGGTCGCTCCGTGTTCTTAGGGTCCACGTGGCTTTTGCTGGATCGTCGTATTCATTCCTTTACAAACTGTAACCACCTATCTCACGGTTGTGAGACGTGGTTATGGCTGAAATTTTACCGCGATTTCGCTGGAAGCGGGTGCAATTTTTCAGATTAGCACCCGCTCCCGGCGAAATCCTGCGGTTGTCCTTATGACAAATTTTTAATTATATATATATATGTTAAGAAACCCATTAAAGTAATGTCAGCGACAGCTTTCGTGATTTTCCTTTTTAAGAAATGTCTATTTTTCTGCTTGATTTTTTGAGAAATGTGAAAACAATTTTTATTAAAAAATCTTTCATGAATTTGTGTGCTAGAGAGGGTCGGTTTCCGGACTTGAGTCTTTGCGATGATGTTAGAACAACCCTTGAGAAAAATTCAAATCCCTTTCCTATTGAAAAAAGGCATCTTCCACTTATTTTGAAGTGATTTTTGACGCCAGCGCTTTTATAAACACAAGCTTTTTTTCTTTTTATAGAATATTCATTTCCTTTCTTTGTAAATTTCAAGAATGTAAATACAAAATTTAAGATAAATTAAAAGACTTTTCCTGAACGGGGTTGCTACCTGTGCTTATTTTTAAACAATTTTCAATAATAATAATAATACGCAAATTAAAAATGAAACGTGGATTTAGTTCTCAGGATGTGTTGGTTTCCTTACTTGCATCTTAATGAGATACTTAAACCACCCTTAAACTAAGTTCAACGGCTCTCCTTGCTTATAGATATTTTCCATATTTATTTTAAAGATATTTCTGAACCCAAGACTTTAATAAAAAATCTTCCGTGGTTTTGATTTTAAAGTAACGTTGTTTTTCCTAAAGGAATATTGAAGTAGTTTACAAAACTTTTTTTAGTGCGTCTGATCTATCAAATATGAGGCATCTAACAAAATCTGATAGCTTTTGAGAATAATAATATTTGAATTGATATACAAATTTTGTTGTATATTTTCTGCACATTTTATGTGGAGGGTCTTTCATATATTAAAATAAATACTAAAATAGGAAAAGCATTTCTGTTGTAAAACATTCTCTTTAATCATGCAATGCCGTTTACTCACTATTGTCATAATTTCATAAAACAATTATTCTTAATATCCGAAAAAGTATGGAAGTCCATGTCATCTGAATAACCATTACTATTAATATGGGAAATCGCATTATATTCTAGTTGTAAAATCGAAAACTCGAATTTAAATATTTCCTGAAAAAACGAGTTTATCGGTGAATTTCCTGAAGCCATTACTCTGTTCGTGTATAGGTGAGAATTTACTATCCTAACGATGATCGGTCACGTTTTTATTACCTGCCCGATGAATATGCATCGAGTAAAGATTAAAGCATACTAAACAGGTCCGCAACGACAATGTGCAGGACAGCAACGATGAACGACTCTTTATGCGGACGCAACACCTACAAACGCACGAAATGTAATTTACTTTAGTGCCACGACGTAAATTTCTTCTTGATGAGAATGTACGGGCTGGTCTGAGCTTAACGTTTTTTTTAAAGTGGGTTCAAATTTAAGCTAATGCAACCAGACAAGCAATCTAGACGATTCACCCGTTAAGTAGAATTAAAAAAGATACAGCTCTTTTACCAAAGGGTGGCTTCAAAGAGACATGGTCAGTAAATCAAACATCTTTAAGCGTCGTAAAAGGAATAATTGGTCTAATTCTATCCAGGAATCCTCTCATGTTATTCAGCACTCTTTTATAGTCTTTCGCCAAAGAGAAAAGGGTGCATTCAAGCTCTTTTTATTGAAAGTTCTCTTTTCAAGGAAGTTCTTTTGAAATTTATTTGTTAACCAAGCTTTGTTTACTACCTAGATTATATTCTTTAGGGCTACCATCTTTATCTAGAGTAAACTAGTGATTAAATAATTTTTGATAGTTCAAGATAAAAGATATTTCAATTTGGTGTTACCAATTGAAAGTCTAGGCTGGTTTAAAGGAAAAAAAATTGATTTAAGATAAAGCTATCCAAAAACTTATGTCCGAATCCATTTTAATCATCTGTCTCTTCAAAATCATTTTCGCAAAGTTAAGATTATATGAAATTTTGAGGTTGCTTTTTTTAAATTCCAATCTTCTTCATGGAACATTCGGAACTTTTGACCCAGTTAGAATATCTAAGTATACTTTTTTTATTCGGTTAAAGATAATTTTTCTTGTGCAGAAATCCTGGAAATAAAATCAGGAATCCATTGACCAATTTGAGACAACCATCATACAATTTTCCTATTGCAGTTTAAAAAAGATACAAATTTTCCTAAAAAAGTAAAAAATTCTTTTTCTGTCAAAAATAAGATGCAGGCAAGAAAAATGAGAAGTGAACCAACCAAATCACCTTCCTTCTCTTTTTTCGTATTTTTTAATTTTATCATTATCAAATTACAATAAAAATGAAGCCATGACTTAACTTTCAGGTATCAAGGAGAGAGGGCATTGTTCTTCCGTTGCTATTCCTAACTTCTGAAATTTGTCTGGTCTTCATAAGGTTGCTATATAAATGTCCAAATTTTAGGGATTATTTTCTACAGCTGTTTTTTAAATGATATTTGATAATAATACAAATTAAAAAGACGAAATAAAAAAGGAAAGGGAGAGTATTTGGTTGGTTACCTTTTCATTTTTCTTCCCTCTTTTTTATTTTTGTCCGAAAAAATAATTTTTGTCTTTTCTTTTGTTAGGAACATTGTTGTCTTTTTGCAAATTGCAATAGGATAATTTAATGGTTGTTGTCCAAATTTGGTAATTTAGTTCTTGCTTTTATTTTTAGGAAATCTGAACATTAACTTGATTATTGGATGTCAAATAGGAATTTAAATTTGATTTTAATCTTATTTCAATTTAAAAAATTTTAATTGTTTTCTTTCTTTATCCACAAGAAAATTACCAAAGTGCTGAAAATTAACCAAAATCTTACCTTTTCCCTATTTAAGTTGTTGTTGCTAAATTGCTACTCATTTAGGGGAATTAAATTTACTCATTTCTCTTACAAATAATGAGAAATTCCACGAAATTCTAAAAAAATAGTGCCAATTTGAAAACATTTTATAAAAAAGCCCTCTTACTTTTTATAGTATCTTGCATCATTAGCGAGAAAAATGAAATTTTTCAAAAATAATTTCTCGTATAAAACTTCTATATTTAAAATTTTATTATTTTTTTTAATTCACTCCTATATAAAAATGAGTATTGGCAAGTTTTAAGCAGACAAAATTATATCAATGAATATGATAACTTTTTGTTGAAAAATGGAATTTTAAGATTTTTCTCTTTCGTTATTTCTAAAAGAGAAGCGAATATTTAATTTTTTGAACAAAAATTTATGTTCTCATATTTTCTTAGTCAAAATACATATTTGAGGCGCGAATAAATCTCTAAATCGACGTTGCACAGCCTACCTGATATCAAATGGATCCGAACTTATATTTAGTGAAAAAAGGCATTGTAAATTATTATTTAATTTTTGATAACGTTAAGTACGAAATTTCCTAAAGACTGTAAACTACCGTCATAAAATGTTATAAAATAAAAAACCCTAACAAGGTTTAACAAACATTCTGAGAATTACAAAATTTATTTTCTCATAAAACTATTAGAAGATTTAATGCAAACATTTTATGACTTTCAATCAGAATAACTATTTCAAAAAATGTATGTATAAAATACCCTTTTAATTCAAAAACTACGCGCACTAAAAATTTGAAGGAACCTAGAAATAAATAGGCTGTTCCTAGGAAGATTTGATTTTTGTATAATTGATGATATTTTTCCATCTTGTCTACAGTTTTCCACATTATTACCTTTTGCAAAGGAAGTTACTAATTTTTAAGCAAAACAAAAAAAATTAATTCAATGTATCGTATAAGAAAATGCGATTTGTTAAAGTTTCGGGAAGCTTTAATCCTCTTGGAAACGTCCTCGGCATTATTAAACATTTGATTTATTTTTTCACCCAATTGACGATTTAAAGGGTTGTCTTTTCAAAGGAAAAACTTTTATCATCCGATGTTCAAATTAAAGGAAAGGTATCACGTTCGAAGAGGGAAAACTCAAAGAAAATTGAATCTCTAACAAAAAGAAGTTTCCGCCTCTGCTTTTATTCATTTTTAGATATATTGTAAGGCATCACAAAAGAAAAAATACGTATTACGTTATATCTGCCCAATCTCATAGTGAAGGGAAGAAATCAACCCCTAAAGCTTCAATTGAATTACATTTAGAAAACTAAATATAGATTAAAGGATGCATTTAAAAGTACTTTAAAGGATCATAACTCGGCACTTGAGAAATATAATAGGTTCCTTTTCAGAGTTTCGTAGCCCCAGGCTGAACCACTTATAGTTTCGGTCAGGTGTCCGACTGAGCGACCACCAAACTTTATTTCCTTGGATGGGGAAGTGAAGCAAGTACGTTGCAGACTTTATCCTCACCCTAAGCGACATTAACCCTTAGCTTAACCAACTTTTTCTCGTACCCTAACCTACTTCACCGTTTACTCGAACTGAGCTAACCCTGCACATTAGATGACGGGAAAGTATACCCGAGCCAACTTCACCACTTTTCCTAGGGGAGGCGAATTAGGGATAAGGGAAATTAAAATAGGGTAAGTGGGGAAAGGGATTAACTGTATAGGGAAGTAGGAGGAGTCCAAAGTAGTATAGGGGATGGGTACTAGAAGTAGAAGGTAGGAAGTGAGTAACGGATAGTAGGAAGGTGAGAAAACGGTTTAAGAAATAGATTGTAGGGGATGGGCGGTTAGAGGAGATATTGTGAGTGAGAGAGGAAGGGCAGGAAAGTGAGAGGAGCTGAGTGGTGGTTGATGAGGAAAATTGACGTGAGCGTAGTGGTAGAGGTGAAGGAGGTTATGTTTGAAAGGGAAGGTTCTTAGGAGAAGAAAAGGTAGCAGTGGGGATGTAGGGTAAAGGAAGTAAGAGGTGGTAATGTTACGTACTTTCATATCCAACCAGAAAATTTCATTTCGGACGACCTCCGGCTTAAAAGTATCTCAAGCCTACCATGAGGTAAGATAAATTTGAGCAGGTAGGAACAACGAAAGAGGCAGCAAGTGATTGGCCGTTAATAAGGGAACGTGATAGAAGAGTAGGTGTAGAGGTAGGGTTGTTGGAAAGTGAAGGTTATTACGGGAGGGAAAGGGAGCAGCGCGGATATGTGGCGAAGGAAGTGACGGGTGGGATAGCAGGTCAAGGGGCCAGAGGTTGACTAGAGAAGCAAGAAACCTTATAACGCATGGTTGGTAAAAGAAAAACGGCAAAAAGTTATTTCTTATTGAAGATACCTATACTAAATATGTATATCTCTAAACGAATGAAATCGGAAGCGGACACATGGGAACCTCTCTTTGTAAATGAAATTTTTTTCTGAAATTCTCTTATTTTTTTAATGACCAATTAATGATCTACTGACAGTATAAAAAAGTAGAAGCGCGTCGCTTCTATTTTTAAGAAAAAATAATTCATGGTCAAAGTACATGATTCGATGTATCTGAAGAGAGGGCTTGCAAAACCATGAGTGGGTCGATGTTACGCATCGAGGGTTGTTTAATAGAATGAGAGCAAATGGTGAAGAAAAATCTCGAAGGGGCGTCAAGCACGAACGACGTGGTTAATTGAGAAAAATCGCGTGCACATAGTAGAGCCAGATGTCGGCGACGTTCTAACTTTAGTCGCAATCTAATTGCTGCCCACGCAAACTTCTTCTTTTCGTGATATTACGGTTTCTAATCAGTGACGTGCAAACCTGTTTTTCACATCCCTAACACGTATCAGCGTTATAATTTACAAATCAATAATTCTGGTCGTGTTTACCGTTATATCTGTCAGGGTAATGGACGTGGATTAACATTATCGCCACACATAGTTGTAGGGTCGTTATCATTCGCGTATCGCCAGTGGGTTGTTGCGAAATCCTGAGTAACTTAATCCGAAGCGGTTTAAGTTCTGCTCGAATTCACCTAATCTGCATTTACCAAGCCTGTCATATACTGACTGCATTACGAGATGTGTATTTTAGCGTTATTACTTAATCGCAATTGACGTAATCCTGTAAGATCTAAATGAGGAATTTCGTCTCGTCATCTTCTACATAAATATTCTTGATAATTTGGTATGACGGTAGAATAAAAGAGAACAATAAATTAACTTCAGCTCAAGTCTCGAACTAGAAGAAATTTGTTTTGAATAATTCCAAACTGATAAGACGATAATCTTGATAAGCCAATATTCTAATTTGGTAGAAATTTAGACTTTCCTTCATTAGCAATTATTAAAAATTTTGTTTCGGATTTTTGAAAGTAATATTTAAAATAGAATTCGATACCTATATGTTGAAAAAAACCTCTCCTTTATTCTAAAACGACCACGCTGTACGTTTATGAATTAATATTCTCTGGTTTAGTATGTTCTTTTAAATAATCTTAAATACAATTTAATTTCTTTGAGTATACTTGAAATGCGTTAAATTCACATTAAATTCCTTTAAATTCTTTTCAGTTCTTCAAGTTCAATGTATTATTTTTCATTCTTTTACATTACTTGCAAAGGCTTTTGAACTTTTCCACATCCTTTCAAATTTATTTAGCGACCTTGAGATCTTCTGAATTCCTCTTGATTCCCTGATACATCAAAATTCCTTAAAGTCCTCCAAATTCTCCAAATTTATTGCACCATTTTAAATTCCTTGGAATTCCCTTAAATCGTAGAATTTTCGAAATTTATGAGATTCATTCAATAATCTTAACTTATTAAATTTGGAAAATTCACTGAATTCTGAAATTCACTAAATTCCCAAAAATTCTAAGTAATCCAAAGTAATGCAAAGCATTAATATATAATGTGGAAGAATTGAAAGAAATCAGGTTGAAAATTAGGGAATGAAGAAAATTCAACAAATTTAGAAATAAAGCGCATTTAAGGAATTACATACATTTAGAATATTCATGTATTTCAGAAAATTATGAGAACTGAAGAATTTCAGAAAACTCGAGGTATTTAGAGGTTTTTAGGAATTCATTCAACAAAGAAAATTAAAAACATTCAAAAAATCTACGAAATTAAAAAATTACAGGAATTCAGATATTCAAGGTATTTAGAGAATTTCAGTGATTTCGAAGCATTTATGGATATTAGATCATTTATAGAATTTAAGTAATTTAGATAATGCAAGGAATGTGAAGAATGTGCATTATTCAAGTTAATAAGAATATTCAAGGAATTAAAAAATAGCATGGATTTCTTTTATATTATACGAATTTTGAGTTTTTTATAAATACAGCGAATTCACGGATTTCAGATCATTTAGAGAATTGAGAAAATTTCCCAAGCTTTAAACAATTTTACTTCTGAAACTGCTTACTTAGACACTCAATAATTTAGACGCAAAAAATTGAAGCTTTTAACACTTTCGAAATTAAAAATTTGAAATTTAATGCCAAAAAACTGAAAAACCTAAAAAATTAAACTTTTATTAATTTAAAAATTTAAAGACTCCTGGTCAAAACATATAAATCCACGCTGTCATTTTTAATCCTCTAAATTTCAAATAATTATTTCTTTAATTCATAAAAATGATAAAATAAACAATTCTTTCCTTCAACTTAATAGAAATATTTAAATTGAAAATGATTCTGCTAACAGCGTATAAAATATTTAAAACCAACATTAAAAAATTCCTCTTGCTATTAAGGAAAAAATTCGATACTATCATTTTTTTCATATTTTTTCTAAATTTAGCACAGAACAGAGAGATATTACTAAATATTTAAAAAAAGTTAACATGGAATATCAAAGATTATATATATATATATATATAAAAGTCTTCAAAAATTTAGAAAAACTTGGAGGATATTCAAAACTAAAATTGTTTGTCCTTTTTTCATATCTTTGGCGATTTTAAGTTTTTTTTTCATTATGCCTTATAAGAAGCAGTTTGAAAGCGCCATTTTTGGGACGGAAAAGTGTTGTGGATATTTTTAGCTATCTATAGAAAAATTGAAGACAGTAAAAGGTAAGAAATTCAGTTTCAAAATGTCTTTTAAAAGCATCCAAAACATTAAAAAAAATTTAAAACAATTATTTCTTGAAACTTACGCCTTATTAGACATAATTTAAAAAAATTGCCTTAATATAATTTAAATGATCAAAGTTATAAAAATTTAATGAAAAAGGACTACAATTTTCAAATTTGATTATCTACTGAGTTTCTGAAATTTTTTAGACAATGTTTAAGGTTTCTTTTTTTAGCTCGTAGGAGAGCAAATGCTACAATTTTAGTGAGCATTACTTACAACAGCTAATAGTCTTCACATGATTTGATACCGAACTGCTCGGTTCAGGTTTAAGAATAAATTATTTATTTATTTTTGCAGTTGATCAACCTAAAACGTTTCTGATCCGAAATTTTTGAATTCAAACGATTTTACGTTTTAATTTATAAAGTCTATAAAACTGCCGATTTTTGTTTTCAAAATTTGTGAAAATTCCCCGTTTTTTCTGAACAAGCTCAAGGACGTAACAATTCGTGCCATTTTGCCTAACTGCCAGGTGTCATTTTAATCAACTGTCAGGTAATCTTTTTGTTCTGTTTTCGCTTTTGTAAAGTTTAAGAAACAAATAATCAAAGTATTCTCATATCTTTCTGAATGCAATATCCGAAAGTGAATATCCCATATTTAGTATCTGTTGACTAAACAGATAATGTATATTCTGATGAAAAAAAATTCAGTTGCAAACTGTGCAACTGGGTTGCCTATTTTAGAGAGAACTGTATCAGCACTTGAACTGGTTGAGCACGAAGTCAAGCGCAGAAATGAATTTTGCGGTTTCGGCCGGCCTGCCGAGAGGGAAAAATGTATTTTCCCGTAAAACAGATTCATGTTAAGAGGATCGTTCGTCGTCGGCTCGTAGAAATGCCGAACTCCTAAATCTCTCGACCGCATTGTATAGGAGTTGCTTGCAAGTATTTCATTATGCAGGTTACAACCGTAATTTTGTCTTCCTCTTGCCCATGTTTCGTACCCCCTATATAGCTCCATACGCGGCAACCTAGCATATCTGCTCCCCAGAGTGTGCTATTCTGCATCACACCACTGGAGGAATATTGAACTAAAGTCGAACGTTATTCCTGTGGTTGTTGATTTATCACCGTTATTAATACAAGGATAATACCTCGTGATTCCGGCGCTAAAACCGGCGTTTAAATGCCGCTTCCAACATTGCAGTTTAACCGACGTAAGATGATAGATGCACATAATCCGTTTCGGTTCTTTAAACATTCTAATCATGTCGTTATTCTTAAATGAAGCTATAAGATTACTTTTGAAGAATTGTTTTCATTCTCATAAATTTCTTCAATCATCTACACTAACTATGTACTGCGTCTCACATTAGGTGGAATTTTTTTATTGTATTTGTCATTCCAAGGAACGTTTTTAGGAAGGAGGATATGTGTATAAAGATTTGAGAAATGTAAATGAAATTAAAATAAAATTCTAAATCCTATTTAATGTACCAACTTCAAGTTAATGTACAGAATTCCTGAAAATAATACCAAGAATTTATTGACCAGATTTGGACAACCACCATGAAATGTTTCTTTTGCAATGTGAAAAAAATTTCTTGAAAAAGAAATGAAAAAAATGTTTTTTTTTTGTGACAAAAAATAAAAAACAGGAAAGAAAAATAAGAAGGCAACAGACCAAATCTCCTTACTTTTCTTTTTTATTTCATTCGCATTTTTTCTTTTTAATAATATCAAACCACAATAAAAAATCTACACGCCTCGTGGGCACTTTCTCATCGCGCGCTATGCGCGCGGCTCGCTGCGCTCGCGAGTTTGAGCGCGCCTAGGGCGCGCGACGGTTGAGTCTCGCGCTTCGCGCTCGATAATAGGTTACCTCGCGCTTCGCGCTCGAATATTTATTCTTTGCATTTGGAATGCTTGAAAAAAACTTTCTCAAAAAGATCTCTTTTAGATGGCAGTATTTATATGCGTCTTCATATTCTGTACGAAATTGTAGATCTTTTTCGGGATAACCATTTTTGTTAATAATAAAACAGATATGAGGAATAGGAAAGAGAAGGTTTAAATAAAATTGGAAAAGGATAATGTGATTATTTGGTACGCTAGTATGGCCGGTATTAGGTTATGGAAAGAAAGGAAAGATATTGAGAGTTAACAAGAAAGGTATATAAGGTGAACACTACAGGTAGACTGGAGGATGCCAGGATGTATGGTGAGAGAAGAAACGCAAAAGGATAAATTAAGTCAATTAATAGAAAGATGTGGGATGATTGAGGATTCAAAATGCAATAAGTGGTGTAAGATGATAAAAAAGGAAAAAGTACCAAAGTATTTAGAAAAGGGATGGGGAGAAAGAAGGTGGACAGGAATAGCAACATTTAGATTGGAAAACGAGTCAAGGGAGGGGATGTATTGGAAAATAGAAGAGAACAGAAAGTGTAGAATATGTGAATGGGAGGAGGAAATATGGGAGCATGTATGGGAAGGGTGTAGGAGTGAAATAGCAGGTAAAGGAAGCTGAAAAGAGAAGGTGGTTAAAATTCTAGGGGAGGATGGATTAGGAGAAAATGGGATGAAGGAGTTGGAGGGTGCTAGAGAAGAGAATGAGAAAGAATGAAAGAATGCATGTGAAAAAATGGTAAATTAGAGGTATAAAAAAGTGAAAGTGATGTTTATGTAATAGAATAAGTAGACTAAGATGCCTTTGCGTTCTCATGCTCTCGCTTTCTCGCTTGCACTCTCGCTTTTGTTCGCTTGCTCACTCGTTTGCAAATTTGTTGCAGGAAATTTTTTAGACCTACAAAGTTTTGTTTAACCATCTTCGTGTCTTTAAAAAAACATGTATTTGTCATGGAAAAACAAAAGAAAGTTTAAGCGATATTTGTGTAAAGTTTATCCAGTGAAGTTAATTTTTGTTGCAGAGAATCTTTCGTCGGAAATCGATGTAAAGTTTATCTTCTGTGAATTATTTAAATGAAATTTGAATATGACTGTTCTGTATGAATGTTTCCAAAAAACATTACTTTCTAATGAAATAGAGAAATTAAAAAAAAAAAAACTATTCTACCAAATAGTACAATCTCCAGCTTAAACAGATAATTTCTGAACCATAAATTCAATAGTAGACCAAAAAATATGTTCTTTCTACTGCCTAATGAATTTTTTATTCAAAAAAACGAATTTTCTATCTAAAAAGACGGATTCTTAACACAACAGTTGAATTTCTGGCCAAAAATGATGAGTTTTAAAACAAAATATTTAGATTTTTAACAAAATTATTAAATATTTAGCCAAATAGTAGAATTTCAACCAAATGAGATGAATTTTAATCCAAAAATATAACAATAGAATTTTTAGTCAAAAAGTATAAACTCTTATTACAAATAGGAGATATCTCTTGAAGGGAATGTTTCTTGAAAAAAGGGAAAATAAAGGAATTATTCAAAAATGAGAGAAAAAGAAACGGGGAATGGGGAATCATAATTACGTATACTCATTACCTACCTTCGCTAAAAAGAGACATGATGCTAACATTTTCAATTGAAATAATTTTTCTTATCATCGAAAGTTTCATGTGATTTTTTTATTGTCTTTGCAGACAAAATACCTCCGCCCATCCACTCATCCAGTTGGAATGCTAATTTACGCCGTTCAAACAGTTTTTCTACGTGACTTAAATTCTTCGAGAGAGAAGCCATTACCCTACCCACTCTTCGATTGATTCCACTCTGCATTGCAACAAAATGCTGCTCGCATTAAAGAGAAGATTGCCGGAACCGAGAGCGAAGCATTGATTTTAAAGCTATCTGAATTCACGTAACAAAATTTTTCTTTCTCTCTGAAACAAAATGACTTAGTATTTCTTTCAGTAGAACCTTTCCGAGTTGTGTTGCCTATTTCAAATAGTCAAGCTTTTAACGCTCTTTCTGGTCGTAAATTGTCGAGTTCGTTATCTCATTCAAATGAAAACCTCTCCCAATGTGGACAATGTAGGTAATGCTGGAAATGCTGGCAAAAGTGAGAGTTTCTAATTCGTTGAAGCATACAAAAAAGTAGAATTAAAAAAGATTCCACCGTTGCTGAAAGAAAGAAGAATGGATTTCATTATGGAATAAAACATGAAAATTGTACTGAAGCAAAATTAAGGCTTAGAATTTGAAATAAAAAGTGAAGGAACTTAAAATGATCAGGTTATCAATTTTTGTAATGAAAGTTCTTGATTAGAACTTAAATTTTAAAACAATAAAGCTGTATCTTTTTGCTTCAAAAGTTTTTTTAGTATTCGAATAGTAAGGAATGGTAAGGAACCCAATTATTGGCAGGTTAAGGCGAACTTCAGGCTTTGAGAAAGAATTTAGGGTCGAAAATTTTATGTCTGACAAATGCAATGATCATATATATGGTGCAAATTTAATAACAAATCTAATGCTGATCTATATTTACTTCAATATTCATTAGTGGCTGAAAAATAATTAAAACAAGCTCGTAAGTGTAAAAATGCAATTCTTGGCAGGGTAGACGCAATTCTTGGCATGGGTTGACCCAATTCTTGGCACCTTAGTTATATGCAAGGGTAATGGTTAAGGAATCATATTAAACCTAACTTTTCTAGTATAATTAAGAAGTGAATAGTAAAGAGAAACATTTTTATAACTTAGTTTCTATTTTAAAACAAAGACTCTGGCCTAAATGACTAAATTAACAACTCCTTTTTAGTTCGAAATCTTAAGTGGTCGTCCTCGTCGTTTTTCCACTGCTTTCGCAGAATCGGAGGGATCATCAGTACTATTCGAAAATTGATTTTCTTTGTTAATATTCTCTTTGGCTTTGAACTTTCTTTTTCGGGTAAGGTATTTAGCAGAATCAGTAAAATTTTAAATTCTCGAAGATTTATTTACAATGTTTTTAGTCTCTTTAGTTTCTAATTTTATTCTTTTTTTATCTTCTATGGCTTTTTCTAAAATTTCTTTTCGTTATTTTCTTTCTTGCCTTTTAACTTCCTTACGTTTAGCTTCACCTTCTTTGGATTTAATTTTCCTTAATTCTATATCTCATCATGCCTGAGATGTTAAAGCATATATAACTTTCCCCTTCATCTGATTTTCTTTTTGTTTTGAGGTTAGAGGATAACGCAAATCATCTTCAATAGTTCCATTTTTTGCACAATTTAAAGTAATTTCCTCTTCATTTTTGGGTGAAATAGCTTTACAAGTTAAATCTATAGGTTCATGAGGGGTGTTAAACATTATACCTGAAAATTTGGTTTCTAATCGTAAATCACAGTCACTTTTGTTGAAAGGACTAGACTGATTTTTGGTTAAATTTACATGGTTAAGTAGCGAATTTACTCTAATTTCTAAATCACAGGCGTCACTATGTATTATATTTACACTCGTTTCTTTTAAGATTACAGCTGGTAAGTTTGAAGAATTTTCTTTCTCTTGTGATTCAGAGTAATTCGCGTTCAAAAAGAGATCTGATGCTTTGGCCTTTGGATCCGTCGAACTTCATGATATCCACATTAATATCTGAAACCACAGTATATTTCCCTGGATTTTGCAGAAAACTTTCTGTTTTCTTTTGCCATTTTGTTGTAGATATTCTTTGCTACTCTTGCCAAATTAAGTGAAGAACCCAAAACAGAACAGACTTGACGGTTTCATCATTGGCAGACTCAAATTCTTGAATTTAACCTTCGCCAATTAGATTCTCAAAGATGTGAAAATGAAGACTTGCTGATTTTGGGGGTTTTAGGCATTCTTTTACCACTCTATTTTTTCCGAAAAACTTTGAATAGTCGACGGCATTCGGGTTCCAGGGACACAAATCGCATACTTTGAACCCATTAATTATTGTCTCTGGCGAGACAAATGACATCAGGGGCTTAAAGCAAGCTACATCTGCAGGCTGTAAAAATCTGGTTGAATTCGGGTATAAGCAAATAAGCAAAATTTCCAACTTCGAACACAAAAGGCTCAGATGATACGTTTTGTGCGTAGA
This sequence comes from Belonocnema kinseyi, assembly GCF_010883055.1. Taxonomy (NCBI): domain Eukaryota; kingdom Metazoa; phylum Arthropoda; class Insecta; order Hymenoptera; family Cynipidae; genus Belonocnema; species Belonocnema kinseyi. Next base: position 75,526,816 of record NC_046660.1, on the reverse strand, counting down.
ATGGCCATCCACGAACAAAATCACTCAAAATGGCACGTTATTTGCTACAAGATAAGGATATGAGACATTTTTAATGCAATCGTACATTATTTCTGATTTCATCCAATCATTTTCACTCGTGCTGATAACCCAATCCTCAGCAACTGATTTGGAAACTGCGGACGGTAATCGTTTATACGGAAAAACTATTTGTGGTGGAGTTACATTTCCAGCAGCAGAAAATTCAGAAGGGTGGTGATATTTGACTTAAGGTTTTCACTTTCTACTTCATATACATTTCAAGCACCTACAGGTGCTAAGACAGTTTTTGTAGTTGGGCACAGTAAAAAATAAGTTTCATCCTTGTTCAAAACTCTTCTCTCATCTAGTAGAACAGATAAGAGATTTTCTTTTTCCAAATAAGAATGAGTGTCTTTGAACCACTTTCAAACGTTATTCCTTTCGGTTAATACATGGTGCCGTTTTAAAAATGCATAATACCGCGCTTTACCGGGACAATTACTTTTAAAGGAATTTTCTCTCGGACAATCATCTAAAAATTTTTTAACATTCAACTGTAATTCATCTTTTCTTACGGGAAAGCCTTTTCGATAACAGTCTAAAACCCAGTTTACAAGTATATTTTCCTCGTCATCAGAAAGAACTGTATCAGGTCCAGGTCTTGAACTTACGAAGTTTTCATTTAAGTGAAATTGAATCGTAGACCTAGGAACTTTACACACTTTTGATGCTTTCTTTTGAGAAAAACCGTCTTCACGAATTGATTTGGTAGCTTCAATTAAATCTTAATGAGTATATGTAGATGGCCCCGTTTATGGAATCTTTCCTGAAATTGAGAGAAATACAATAAAATATTTACTTTCAAAAATAATAATTTGATAAATAATTATAATTTCGAATAGTGTTATTAATGGCATTCCCTCAATTATGTAAAAGGATAATATGGAGGCTAGACCTGAGCCAGATTTCCATTTCACGATAAGAGACGTTTATAAGGCTCTCTTCAACTCATGATACAGGAGAAATATATTTAATTAATTTACTTACCCAATTATTTTGAGTTTAGATCCAGTATTTCAGTTGAAAATGTCGTTTTCGCCTTTAATTCTGGCTTTCATTCTCACTTTTACAAAAACAACAAACAAACATAACCTTAGTTTTTCGCTTGCCAAAAACAAAATTCATTGCGAAAACGTAAAACCCAATTCTTGGCAGGGGGATGCCAAGAATTGCATACGACGCTTTAGGTTGAAAACTCATTGGCACCCCCTATTATTTAATGAATAAATGACCGCTGACTCTTAATTATTGTTTTAATATCAATTTTAACATATTCTCGAAATTTTCTGAAAAGAGAATAGTCACTTTGGTTAATTATAACGTTACGAAGGCCAAATTGAAAACTGCAATTATCTACAGATTTTCTTTAGTGAACCTGAAAATTCTTCTCACTCTGGGAACAAGGATGAATGTTTTAATTTCAGAACACTTAAGTCATTGTTTAGCATAAGATGAATACATATGATTACGCAAAATTATCTGTATAATTAAAAAAAATCGAAGACAAATTACTATGTATCTCTATGCTCTTATTATTTCATAAAAACTAGAAAATGGTGTCAACAATTGGGGGG
>NC_046660.1:75515532-75525172 GCF_010883055.1 Belonocnema kinseyi | reverse complement strand
AGAATTGGTGCTCTTACCCTAGCGGCTTATATTATTTTTATATTATTATTTCCTTACATCATAAGAAATATATTTCGGGATAAGGCCTTAATAATATGAATGTCCCATCTTGTTTTTTTAGTTAATATATAAAGTGACAATTTTAACAAGCGTTTATATTCAGATTCATAAAGATCATGCTTAGCTTAATTGAGTATATCTTCTTAATTGTCTCTGATGCTTGTCAAAAAACTAATACCCGAAAAAATAATTAATATATTATACACTTAAGGCAAAAGCAAGGTTATTGACTTATTTTTATCTGAAAAAATCAAAATATTCAAAGGAAGTCAAACACTATAGAATTTTAAGAGAAAAATTTGATTTTTGAGATATGGACATCAAAATCCAAGTTATATTTGATAACAATAATTTTTTATGAAATCTTGGATATTATTTGTACCATCATCCTCGTATAAGGAAAAAAAATTATCAGAATTTTTTCTACTGTAAATAAGCAGAAAAATAAAATAAACAATCCGCCCGTTTCGCAGGCACATTCTCATAGCGCGCTGCGCTCGTAAGTTTGAGCGCGACTGTTGGTTCTCGCGCTTCGCGCTCGATAATATATTTACTCCACGCTCCGCACGCGGTCTTTGTATTACCCTCCAAATTTGTGCACAGACCTTTTCAAATTAAAGGTCCAACGCATCGAGAACAGTAATTTGGCGATAGAACTCTTTTTTATTAAAGCTCCTTTGGCTTTAATGAATGCATTCTCATCACGTATCTCGTGCTTAGCACTCGAATTTGTATCTCAACTTATATCATTTCCATAAATATATATTATTTAAATTCATAACATGCAGCTTCTTCAGTGACCCACGAAACTTCGATTATTGAGGGTTTAGGGGCGATGGGGGTGATTAGTTTTAACCGAGAGTCACATTTAATTAGTGTTTCATGCTGCGAGATTCATCCAACCTTCGGCAGCGTTGTCTTATATGGGAGTTCATATGATTTCATTTTTACATTCCCGGCCCTCAGTGGGAAAAAATTGATATTTTTGGTTCAAAATAAGGTACGGCCCACAAATACTGAGCGATTTGAACAACATTTTTTTTTAACTGTTAAGATTTTTACGAGAGTTTTCGAGCTGCATTTTTAAATTAAGTTTTCAATTTTTTATAAATAAACAGATATGACGAAAAAATGTCCATTTTATCTATTTCACGTTCCCAGTGCTCGTCAATTAGAGGAGAATTTTTTAAATCGCCTAAGTTTCATTGAGTAAAATTTGCTTAAGATATTCCAACATTATACGTTAAACAACAAAATATTTGATAAACAAATTATTCGTTGAAAAAATTTTTTATACGATTTTCCATAATCATAAGTTTTTTCAAGTTATATTGCAAGAAATATAAATAAAAACAATATAATTAAAAAAATTTTTTTTAAAGATTATAATTCTTTATATTATAAACAAATTTAATGAACAAATGCAGTAATCAGGCATTTCTTGACTGCAAATTCTTTTTTTTATGTAAATTTTTATAAATTAGGAACTTGATGATAATTTTAGCAAAATTGATAATTTGTTGATTAGTATATGATTTCTGAAAAACAAATTTAATAAAAAAATACATTATTCGGGCATTTGTCGGCAGAAAAATTCGGCTTTTTCAACGCCAGTCTTTCCACTTGGGAACTTCATTAGAATTTTAGCAACATTCATAATTAGTTAATAAATTTTATAACTTCTTTAAATAAATTCAAGCAAAAAATGCATTAATCAGGCATTTGTCTACAGAAAAATTCGTTTCTTTCTATGTCAACTTTTTAAATTAGGATATCGAAAAACTAATTTTTTTCATCGGCAGATGCCCGGATTATGCATCTGTTTATTGAATTTGTTTTTAAAAATATATAAAATTTATCGCTCCCTCAAATCGCTCAACAAATTTAATTGCTCCCTCAACAGATGCCCGAATAATGTATTGGTTTGTTGAATTTGTTTGGACAAATCATGAAATTTATCAACTCATCATGAATGTTGCCGAATTTATTATAAAGATCTAAATTAAAAGTCTGACAACGAATTCAACCAGAATTTTTCTGTCGACAGATTCCCCGATAATGCATTGGTTTATTAAATTTGTTTTAAAAAATCATAAAATTTATCAAAATATTATAAATATCGCTAAGGTTTTCAAGCAGTTTCTAATTTAAAAAGTTATTATAAAATATATTTTTTCATATCTAAAACAGATTTGGAAATTTCTGGTACAAAAAAATAAATTCTATTTTCAACCTTATTTTTTCCGTAGCTTTTTACATCGGTTTAAAAAATAATTAAAAGAATATTGATTCTGAATATTAGAATCTCTGTCTGTTTTGAATCACTTTCAACTTTAAATCATTTAACTAATTATGGTGTTATTTCTTTCAATGTTTGTTTGGGTTTGCTTCGTGATCGCATCATAAACATTTTCCTTAAAACTTTTCCAAAACATATAAAGAAGGAATAACAATACTTTTAAATATTTAAAAAAATGACTACTTCGACTATTTTTTTTTCGTTTTGACTTTAGAGTTTCAAACCATTATCTTATTTTATTGCATGAAAAAATATTATAGAAAGTTACGGGACGTTTTATAATAAAAATTTCACAAAAAACCATGATTATTATTGCTTGTTATTCGAAGTTAACGTAGATAAGTCAATTTCTTTTTATAAAGTCTACATAAGCATAAAATTATCAATTCTAATTGTATGAAATAATAATGAACCTTAATAATTATTTAAGTTTTCACATTATCACATAACGAAAAAGGCAAGAATGCTTCAAATGCTCATTAGTGTCCTAGTCACTGATGACGATTTTAATTTTATGACAGACCACGAAAGAGGACAGATAAACCAACAATACAGTAATCAAGGAAAGAAAATGTGACTCTTAAAAAAATAAGTATAAAAATTCAAAATAATAAATGATCATAATATTGTTTACAAAGTTACATCATTCGGAACTTAATTTTTTTGAAATCAGAAATATGCATATCGGCTACTTCACCCTAAAAAGCAACATATTTCGTCATTGAGAGATTCTGCGATTTGAAATGTAAATCTGCCTTATTTGAAATGGATTCTATGAGGATTCGTATGAGGAAAAAAAATTATAAGGAATTTGATTGTAATATTATTTTTGACTGCGAATAAGCACCATGAAGAAAAACAAATCTGGTGAAAATGTATAGAAAAAACGACATAATGAATTAAAACAGTTCCTTTAAAATTTGTGTGCTTTTATTTATGATTTTTGTAGACTTCTATTTTTTCTGATACATTTTTACTAGCAGAAAAACTTCTAATAACTGATAAAATTCCGTTGTCATTACAAACAGATTGTAAAATTGTCCTTTGATAATAGGGGAACATTAAACAAAATTTATTGCCTCGAGAAAGTTAATTAAAACACTTAACAAATTAGAAGATTTTTCTTGAGAAGTTTAAAATCTCTAAAAACATTTAAAGTAATGATTTATAGGAAAAGGAAAAAACTATAGAAATTAGAATTTTTTGCATCACATTTTGCTAACACGCAAGTTGAATTTGTTTAGCAACCCACTCAAATTAATTACACTTTTACAGGATTTCAAAAATTTGAGGTTAACATAATTACAGTACATGTAGAAATTGTTTTTCTTAATCATAAAAAAGCGTTCCAGTGGTCCCAAAAAGGTACTACATTTTTGGGAGAGAGTAACTCTCAAATTAATTTACAGGCGTGTAGATTTACATTATATTATTGTGGATTTTAAATTATCGTGAATTATAGAGAAACCTAAGAAAAATTTCTAGAACTATACGAACAATCAATTACTTTTATTTATTCGAAAACAAATTTTTACTAAAGCTTTTAGAGCAGAATCTAGACGACTTTATTCTCCTCATATGCAATTTTAAAGGCAGCTATTTATATATAGAAAAATATGAGAAAAATTATCCTTTCAAATACTATCTTTTAGTTGCCTACACTCCTAGATTATTATTAATAATCTCACAAGTCACAGGCCATCTTCCATTTTTATTTTTCACAAATGGGTGATTCTTCACGTAGAAGTTACTTTAGAAAAAAGTAAATACATTTTTTAACATTTTCATCAGAGAAGGTATTAGATTTGTGTAAAATTTGACCCCCCCCCCCCAGCTTTTATCAAATGTCCACGTTTTGAGACCCCTGAATCCGGAAAACAGGTTTTTACGAATGCTCTTGTATGTCTGTAGGTCTGTATGCATGTCTGTATGTCTGTCTGTATATTTGAATGTCTGCCTGCGAACACGATAACTTCATAAAGCATTAATCTATTAGATTGCGATTTGGTACACTCGTTTAGTGTCCTAAACTAAAGGTCAAGTTCGTTAGCCAGACATTTTGGATAAAAATTCAAAAAGTGGGCACATTTTGAATATTTTTGAGATGAATACACAATAATTGTGCGTTTGAAAAAGATCTACAAATTTTTCATTGACCACTTTTTGATAGGATGCGTAGTTTCGGATTCGATCTTGAAAAACTTCATCAACAGTAAAAAAAATGTGCCCGCTGGGTGGGCACATTCTTATCACAGCTTTTGTCTTTTAATTTATTTTTCGTCTCGCGTGTGGGGTTCCAAAAAATTTAACTTTTCATGTTTATGATGCTATTTTTTATGATTAAAACTAAAAATAGAACTATGAAAAAATTACTCATGACAAATAAATTATTTTTACATTCTTATCAGAAAAGGTGTTAGATTGGTTTAAAACTCGACCCCCCTGGTTTTTGTCAAAAGGTCCATGCTTTATTTATAAATAAACCTTGAAAATACCAACGGTAAATTTTTTTACATTCTCATCAGAGAAGGTGTTAGATATGTGCAAAATTTAACACCCCCTCCCCCAGTTTTTGTCGAATGTCCAAAATTTTGAGACCCCCTGAATCCACAAATAGGTTTTAACGATTGTGTCTGTCTCTCGGTCTGTTCATTTGTATTTATGTCTGTCTGTCAGCACGATAACTTTTGAAAAAATAATTCCATTAGATTGACCCCCGGTACACTCATTTACTATCCTAAACTAAAGTTCACGTTTGTTAGTAAGTCATTTTGGATAAAAATTCAAAAAGTGAGCACCTTTTAAATATTTTTGAGGCCATTTTTTTAAATTCAAAAATTCTTTGTACGGTTATTCATAGCATTTAAAAAGTCGAACAATTTATCTGATGACGTTTTTCATAAAATTAAAAATTATTAGAGTTATAGCATTTACAAAATTCCAAAAAACAAACGAAAATGAACTTTTTAAGCCAATTAACGGACGATATGAAAAAAATTGCAAAAGAAGAAAATTTTTTCTTTCTAAATGCCCTAGAAGATTATCATAACAACTTTTTGAATTTTCTTGATAAATCAAAAATTTAAATTTCGACAGCATACAAAATAATGGAAAATCCACAAATTACATTTTTTCATGCAACAATTTCACAGTATTTCAAAGATTCTCAAATTTCTAAATGCATTTTTTAAACGAGACAATTAAACTTCGACTGTTTTAATACCAATGCTCGTTACGAATTATAATAATATACAATTATGAGATTGATATAAAATTTCAGGGATAAACTCAAGTGCGAAACTCGAGATACCTGATAAGAATTTGTTCGTTAAAGCCGTAGGAGCTTTAACAAAAGAGAATTAACAATCACCAAATTACTGTTGTCGATACTTCCACCTTTAGTTTTAAAAACTCTATGCAGAAAGATCGAGTGCGTGGCGCGAGGTAAATACACTTTCGAGCGCGAAGCGCGAGAACCAATAGTCGCGCGCCCTAGGCTGTTTAAAGTATCTGCGAATCTTTTACAGTGCCCTCTGGTATTTAAAATTCCATTCAATTACTGGCATCCATCCAAAATTTATTTTTAATCTTTTAAAATAAGTTTTCTTGCCGACTTAGCTCTTTTTTCTTTTTTTAACCTTTCCACTTCTTTCGAAAATTTTGAAAGTGGATTCGAAATTTGATTTTTACTTCAGTCTATTTCGCAAACAAACCGGTACAAACCTAACCCAAATGCGTCATACAAAATTCAGGACCGTAACAAGTCGTAATTAGTTATTTCAGGTTAGGTGAGCGAAATTTAAGACTCCAAGATGCCTGCACACTGAAGGCCTAACAGCGATACAAATTGCATGAGAGAAAACTTTATGGTGAAAAATCAATTTTGTCCAAGTTATAAGAAAAAATTTTGTTTCATCTCGTGCAATTAGTATTATTGTTTGACCCTCGTCGAGCAGACATCTCGTCAGTTGACGTCACAACATGAAACGACGGTCACGTCGATGGTTGTTACGTTGATGGAAACCACTCGAAAAGTGTTCCTAAAATTTTAAAGTGAAATGGATTAAAATGCATTAGAAAATCACTTTCTGCCGTTCTGAATCAAATTTTTAATTTTTTATTCGGGAATTTCTGTTGTGAAATATAAAACCTATTGCTAGTTACGTCGATGGATACTAAAAAAATACGCAAGGTTTCTTTCACAGTTTTTTATTTAGGAATAAAGATCCTAATGTTTAGACGCAAAGCTTAGAGAATAAGTAGTGAGATACTTTTTATTCAATTGGTCGTCCAAGGAGGATCCAAAAAGGTATTTCTAATTGTGAAACGACGGCTGATCATGTATCAACGTAACTTAAAAAATATTTTTGAAGAAAATAATATTTGCATGCATATGCAGTGTATAATACATTAAAATTAAAATATTAATGCTGAAGTTTGCACCTTTCAAGGATAACTTTAGGATACTTAAACTTAAATTTCAAAGTAGTTTATTATTGATTTCCTACATGACTCCAGGATTAGCCTCTGACGTGTGTGAACATCTTTAAAAGTGATTTTTCATGTACATAATATTTTTTTACTCTGGCTTACAATAATATAACTTAATTTTTACTAAATAATTTATTATGAGGTACTAAAATGAAGATCCTTACCAAGTTTTACAATAATACAACCAATTTTCTTGAATAAGATTATCCGTGATCACCAAAGTGACTATCTGTTAATTTAACAACAAAAACAATGAAGAATGAATGGAAAATATGAAGTGAAATGTGTAACATAAGATCTGACATAACTGGCCCTCTCAAGGTTGTTTTTTATAGACTTTGTAGTTGTTTTCTGAAACGAATTGGATTTTTACAAACAATAGACAAGTTTTCGTTTGCCCTACGAAATTGTTTCTTTCTAGTGCTTTCTGATTTCTTACATGGTTTATTTTTTTAACTTCATTATTCAGTCTGTAGAATATTTTATGAGTCCTCGATTGGATATTTTGCAGAGCACTATTAGTAATGCTACACATAATTAGAAATTTCATAAATATAGTAAGTATTTCATCGAATGAATAGTTTGATCTGACGGATTGATATGGGATATTGAGTCCTTATGCAGCGTCCACTTCGAGAGTAGAATCAGCGGACTCGAGTCAATATATTCACCCTGCGTTCTATTTCTTCATTCTTTCGTCTTTCAAAGGCGATTGCAAAATGGAAGCAAATATACAGCATTCAGTACGCTTATCTCCTGCACTTCAGTTCTAGCTCTCCTGCATGCAATTCAAGTCCAGCTTGAGAGAAAACATAGTACACGAAAGAAGAGCAATATCAAGGAAAAGGTATATTTTATACAACTGTAAATTGCTGGCTTAGTTTGCAATTATGATTTCCCTGGAAAAATAATTTTTACATTTAGAAGAGGAGCCTTTAAAAGAGTATTTTGTTCTTTTCTTTTTTAGGGGACCTGAAAAGTTTCTAGTGGGTGCCAAAATGACTTTCTGTAAGTTTAAATAAAAAAAGTTTTTCAGTTTGCATGAGTTGGTCAAAGATCAAAATTTATTTTTCTCCTAGAAAATATCGAGGAAAGCTAAATTTTTGTTGATTTTCAGCATTCACAGAAAAACGCTGGTGTTAAATTTGTTGCAGCTCAAAATTCATTGGTCTCCCAATGAGCATTTCAGAAAATTTTCAATCTGAAATTTATTTCTCTGTACGTAGTTGCAGATCTGGGCATCTAGGGGAATGTATCATTTTGAGAATGAATTTTGGCTCATTCCGAGAGTTGTGGAGTGCTGAATTACGCTGTCAGCCACCGAACACCTGTCAAAGCAACTATTTGCTTTGCGATATTAGAGTAAATAATTATTAATGAGGAATCTAATTTGAATAATATTTCCCTAATTCTTAACTCTCTTTCATTTATAATTGCGCACAGGTCACTCAGAACAGAATTAGAACTTCCGAATGAGACGTCCAAATGTAAGGTTAGTCATGGCTGTCGACATTTAAAGTAAAGTCTGGATGTACAGAAAAGTCATGACAGTCTACATGTACAATTAGGTATTTTCACTTCAACCAACAGCTAAATTCACTTCGTTGAAGGCAAAAAATCTACAGTTCCTCTAGAAAGAGTTGTGTCACCACTTACGCCGCTTCTGATTGGTGCCGCGAAAGCAGAATCGGACGTTTTGAAATCGGCGCGACTTTCAAGTCAAATTTAATGTTCAGGCACTGATAAAATAATAAGTAAATATAATATAAAAAATAATTATAGGTGTAATAATGAAGAATGTTTGAAAAGTGAAAAATCTTTTTTTATACACACTTTAAAAAAATACTGTTATTTAAGACTCTTTGATAAAGGCTGTAGCATCTAACAGATAGTAAAGGGAATAACAATAATAATGATTTAGATTTGTTCATTGGAAATTATTAAAATGTAAAAAATCATTTTTTTAATGACATGAATTTTTACAATCCTAATTAATTAATTGGCTAAATCAAATTTCATACTAAAAATTTTCAATTTTTACAAAAAAGAGAATTAAAATACGACAAAATATAGGGAAAAATTGCTAATTGTATTGTTTGTGAAGTCGAGTAAAGGAATAGAGAAGACCAAAATAAAGATCACATTAAAGCAATATTTTTTAAAACAATGTTGAGAAATCCGAAACAAAAGAAGTGTTTTTGTGAGGTCAAAAAAAATTTTTTAAATAAGTGTGTAACGTTTTTTTAGTTCTAAAAACTTGTTTTTAAAAAAGTCTATTTCATAACAATAGGTAAAAAGTAAGAGAGGATTTATGATACAACTAAAATTTAGATTACATGAATAAAGCAGTAAAGTTTTCACTGCTGATATGTTGTAATTATATTTCAATTAAATTTTTTAAAATAATACAACAAAAATCACAAATAATTTATGCTGCAGGCGAACGTTCATTTGAAATTACATTTTAAATTTATATATTATGCTATAATAGTAATAATGGAAGACAAATTACAGTCAAAAAATGAAGATAATTCGTTTTTATTTTAAGTTTAGAACTCTAAGAACCTAAATTCCTATGGGTAATTTATTTTCCTATTCATGCTTTTGCTAGCATATTTGATTTCAATATCTATTTTCTTTGATTTAGCTTGATTAAAAAGTCTTAGACGAAAGAGAAATTTTATACAACCTGGTGTCATGATCTGAATCAAACGTAGCTTCGTTGACGTAAAAGAGCAAGTTTTCTTTATATTCTTTATACACTTAATTAAAAAAGCTTATTTGCAAAAC
>NC_046660.1:75506123-75515432 GCF_010883055.1 Belonocnema kinseyi | reverse complement strand
CAGTGGAGGGGGTAACGTGACATAACTCTCCCTAGAGGAACTCTAAGAAAATCTAGAGGAAATTTCTTCGAACACCTGTGCATTAATTGCGATGTAGATGGTCACGACTTAGTTTTTGCATCCCGGCTTTGGTGGTTTGAATGCCATGTAGGTTTTGACTAACTTAAGATTTGGAAAGTATACAACGCCAAGTACAATTTTTATTAAAGATACTAATACTCACTGGTAAGTGGTGGGAAATTAAAGACAAGGTAATGATTATTATCACTTAGCTGCTTATTCATTTCTATTTTTTCCAAATGATGCGCGACAAAATCATCTTGACAGGTGACTGACAGTTTGTAGACAACACTTGAGGTTTCTCTGAATGATAAAAACAGTCTTTAAATGATGATTTTATCATAGATTCTCATATTGAATCTGTGTAGCTCAAATTTGTTGCAACTTAATTGCACATCGATTTTGGTGTACTTTGAAGGATCAACAATTTTTCCGTACTTTCACGTTAGTCCACGAGTTAATATAAATATGTGTGAGGTATGTATGGAAAAGACACTTGTATCATCATAGTATCCAAATTTCACTGTTCAGTTAAATTAGAAAATATTATTCGCTTTAAAATAATGATAATTATGGCATTTTTCGTGATTTTGACACCTACTAGAAACTTTTCAACCCCCTTCCGGAAAAAGAATATCAATTTTTTTTCTTCACGCTCTAATTCACACCCTTCGGAATTTTGTTTGGTTTTATACTCTTCCCAGTAATAGGGGATTAGAAAGCTCGTAGTAGGATAAAGTAAAAGTATGGAGTAGCGTTCCAAGTTTGTAACAAGAAAGTCCAGGTTCAAGTCCTACTCGCAACATTTTCTGGAAATTTATTGTCACGCAAATTTGTTTGAATGCAATTAATTATTAAACTTATTCAAATAAAGACAAAACCTTTATTTCAAACCACTTTCTTATGTGACATTTTTTTAATGAGCCACTTTACAGTGTTATTTGGAAAAATATTTCTCTTATTGTAACTTTTTCTGTGCAAGTATATATCAAAAATTGATTTTCTTAAGTATTTGTTATTTTAGAAAGGTTTTTCAGGAATATAATTCATTGAAACCTAATTGTGCAATTTTGCTGCATAATGTGGTTTCTCAAAGTTTATGTTGGTTTCAAAAATGGACTTTAAAATCATTGTTACTTTTAAAGCAAATGTTTAAAGGATAAGATAGAGCTGCTAAATACTTAACAAATTCTGATTCCGTGTGAGTTCTCTAATAATAATTGAAAATTTATTTGATTTATATTTAAGTCAAGCAGCAGTTCGATTTTTTTTTATTTTATAAAATATGTGCATTTAAAATCTCGAGCTACTATCTTTACTATTTTTACTATTATTTATCATTAGTTGGTAGTTGATGACAATAGAAGAAAATGTAAGAAACCATTTTTTATCAGAATTTATTGAAATTTCGTTAAGAAAAATGTTACCTCATCATTTACTTATTTAAAAAACCAAATTTATTTTTCAGTATAAAATCCCTCAGTAGTGAAATATATTTGTTTAATTTGTCAATACGTTCAGTTATGATCTAAAGCGCATCATAAATTTGGCTTTGCTCTTATTTTTTTGATTTTGAGAAACTGAGTTACCATAAAAAAGGAAAGTAGCTTGAAGTTTTTAATGTTATTCAAAAATTTTTCAAATCACGGACAGCAATTTGGTACAATTATTTGTTACCCCAAACACTGCTCACTGCACAAAGTAAAGCTAATTCTGAGACTTGACCACTCACTGTCCCGAGAGATGCCCGTTTTATGTAAATTGATTTAACTAGTTCTGTATATTTATTCAATTATTTTATTTCTCTTATCGTTTTTTATGTTATATGAAAATAATAATAACCAAAATATAAATTTTTCACTTATCTAAAAGATATGAGAATTTTGTATTTAATCAAAGACTTTTCTTAAAGTAAAAATGATAAGGGTTAAAAAAATTAACACGCAGAAGGTGGTTGAAACTGAATATTTTTTCTTGCTTTAAATAAATTTAATGATAAAATGCAAACAAAATTGTAATGAAAACATAAATTTTCAGCATCAAATTCAGAGCGCTACTGCCGAAACTAACTGGAAGTTGAAAGACTGTCGCATCTCGGTCCGTGTAACGTGAGTGGATTTGTTAAATCCGTTTCCCCACTGTAGAAAAGTTTTATTTTAGTTATTTATTTTACAATGAAAATAATAGCAGGAAGTAATCTCATTCGAAAACAGGACACACAAAAAATTATACCGTAAACAGATCTCTTATTTCTATTGTATCTCAAAAATATTATTTCTCGAGTTTGCAAAAAACAAAAAATTTTGACCTAAAGAGATGAGTGTTAACTAAAATTATGAATCCTAAAAAAAAAATTTGAAATAAAGTTGATTAATCTTCAACCAAGTAACTTATTTTTCAACCAGAAAAGATGAATTCTCCACGAAAATATAGAAGATTAATCTTCAACCAAATAGTTGGAGTTAGAACCGAAAAGGATGGAATTTCTACTATAAAATGTCAGCTCTTAAACCGAAAAGATAAAGCGCATGTTCTTACCGTCGAACGCGGGAATTTCGTAAATGTGGGGGGAATTGGGACGCTACTAAATTAAAAGTTTTATATTTTAATTAAAACCAAATTAAGTAATTAAAAATATCAATTGAATGGTCGGTAACCATAAGAGGCCACTCACTAAAATTCTAAAATTCCCTTTTTTGGATTTTCGTATTTTCCAATCTCTCTGATTTTATCAGAAAGAGACAAATTAAAATTTTACTATTTTTAATAAAATAACAATTTTCTTCAAAAGACTATCCCAAGACGTACACGATGAACAGTTTTTCCGTTATCATGAAAAACTTTACGAATAAGCGTTAGCCCTTGAAGATACCATACAAGACCATTTAATTTAGGAATGTCTGAATTCACCCCGCCTGTCCAGAACCCTTTGAAGGTACTTTACATATTACAACTTTCTTAATGAACCATTATTGGAGGAGTAAAATTCGAAGAAAAAAATGTCGAAGGGTATAGGTTCCACTTGTTAGGTCCTTAAGAGAAACTCGCTACTTCAAATGCGAAACTTTTAACAAAACTTTTCAAATTTAGGTTGGCATTTTGAAACTCTATCTTGGCCAGGAATTTTAATTGCCAAAATAAATCGTGGAGATCTGTCATACAGGTAAGCATTAGTCAGCAAAACTGTACACTAGCAGTCGCGTTTTAAGGTCAGGACTGCAATCGATTTACCAGAAAATGTTTCAGACTCGCAAAGATATTCAACGTCACGGAATCCAAGACCGGGGTGAACGTTGTACGATCTCAAGTCGATTTAGAGTAACACCGAATGGAGAATGAAAAAACGGTCCATTTTATCCAACCAAGAACTTGAAATACTCACCTTAATATTCGATTGACTCGTAAAAAATTCAGACATGCTGCAACATGATTTGCAATTAGGTCGGTCCAATTAGAAAAAGAACAGTGTGCTATCATTTCTGGAAGTTGTAACATTCATCCCTCTGAATCATTTTTCTTTGATAGTGCGTATTGTTTGATCATTTGTTAATCTAAAGTTCACAAATTAAAACAGTGCCCATATTGGTTTCGAAAAGTAACGTTTTGGAAATAGAGCTAAACATAAAAATAACTCGATTTTTCACAATAGGGGCATTTCTGGCTGAAGGAATGCATTTATCTCATCAAAAACATCTTCGATGGATGAGATTTTGCTGCGTGAATATTTATGAGTAGAATCAACTTAGAAGTTCATTTAAATCGAAATTGGCTTGAGATAACGTGTATTTCTGAAATCGGATTCTTCTTTCGATATCTCTGATACCTTAATTGGAAAAGCACCCGACCGAAAATTGGAAGTTCTGTGGTTCGATTCCCAGTGAAGCGAAGTTAGTAGATCTTTTCTCAGAACGAAAAATATAATTTTAAAGTGCAAGAAAATTCATTTTCCGTCCAGTCAATAATGACGTTATGTATTTTCTGTTGTTGGAAGAGTTAACTTTATCGATAGTTTTAAATTCTATTTCCACGGATTGTCGAATGATATCTACACTGACAGAATGTAACTGTCTCTGATGATAATTCAGATTCCCTTAAATTACTCGCATCATAAAATGTAATACCTGGCTTGACATAGCGTGCATTTCTGCAAAAGGATTCTATTTTCAATTTCTCTAATTTTTTAGATCTTTTTACAGAAAAAAATTAAATTTTATAATTCAAATAAAAGTTTGACCAGTACCATAAAACCAGGCTAAGTAGTTCGCTTTTTTCGGGTTTTGAAAAAGTTTAAGGTGAAATTTAAAGAAGGCATTAATGTTGAAAATATATAATCTCTGTCTGAACAGCTTTTTGTAATATAAGGCAGAAGCATAAATTTCATTCAGAAAAAACTATTCATCATCCCATAAAGTGTGGACGACTTTCCCACAATGCGGTGCAAAGTCGATCAATAGTACAAAAAGTAAAAAACTTTGCTTGAAAGAATAACTTGATAAAAAGTACTTATTTGAAACTTTTCTGATAATTTTAAAGCAAATAAAGTTACTGGAACTTCTGACAACGTTTAATGCTCCGAATGAATTTTTCATTCGGTTCTATAAGATACTATGAGACGCTTTTACCGAAGTGAACAAGCATTCTTACAAAAATTATTCCATAGGTCAAATATTGTATTAAATGATGTATCAATATAAAAATTTTCAAAAATTTTGTTTAAATGATAGAAAAAAGTAATTGGATCTTTTACAGATTTCCACAAACTTCTGCAAGGGAAGCTTAATACGCGTTGAATTTTTCATTTGAATACTGCATTTTGTTAAGATAGTTATTTTTCAACATAAAAAGATTAATTTTGTACGCAAAGGGACAAATTATCTGTATAAATAGACAAGTGTTTAATTAAACAGTTTATTCTCTAACCTGCAATGATAAATTTGAACCAAGTACTCAAATCTTGAAACAAAAAAGATTCAACTTTAACCAAAAAATTTGCATTTTCATTCAAATGACAGAATTTTTTCAGCATAGTGGCATTTTCAACAACAAAAATTTGAATTTTAAAATCCAAAAATACAAATTTGGCGTTCATATAGACAAATTTTCAACTAAAAGTTTAATTTTGGACCAAAAATGTGACTCTTTAACAACCAGTTAAATGCTCTGCTCAAAAACATCAATTTTCTTCTAAACAGGCGAGTTTATAACAATAAAGTTGATATTTTAATCTAAGAGTTGCATGTTCAATTAACTTTATGAATTCTTTCACAAATAAAACTATTCTTAACAAAATATTTTAACTTTCAAACTGAAAAGTAAATTTGTAACCGAAAAGACAAATTTTCAACAAATAAAGATGTTTTTAATCAAGCAAAAGAAAAGATGATAAAAATTGTTGAAATTTCAAGCCAAAAAGATAAATTTTCTTTGACACAGTTGAATTTTTACCCAAAAACATATAAGAATAAGTAACTATGCAGTGAAAAATAAGTAAAAATAACAAAATTAAGTTGATTAGGTAGTTTTATAACAAATAACAGAAACATTTTCAGTCAAAAAATAATACCTAACAAACAAAAATTAGTTTTTAACCAACGAGTTAAACTTTCTACCAGTGGAATAAATTGTCAACTAAAATATGAATGTTGAACAGGAATAGTTAGAAAAAATAATTTTTGAGCAAAGTGGTTTGACCTTCAACCAAGTAATTTAATTTTGAACCACAAAATATGAATCCTTAACAAAAATCATTGAAGACTAATTGCCAATAGAAATGTTGTATTTATGAACAAGAAAGATTAAATTTCTACTAAAAAAAATATCAGATCTTAAATCGGAAAGGCGAATTTTCTAAAAAAATAATTGACTTTAAATCTCAGGTTTGGAATTTGTGACAAAACCGTTAAAGTTAAAACCAAAAAAGATGACTTCTGAACAAAACTTTGGAACCGGAAACAAAATAATACCATTTTTATTTAAATAAGAACCCATCAGAAGAGGCAACTGAAAACAGGGAATAACAACAGGAGGAAAATAAAGTCCTAATCAATTTTTAATTCTTCGTACCATTAATTTCCAAAGGCCAGAATGTTAATTCTTAAAAATTTCTGCCATTGAAACTTTTCTAAATTGATTGAAAGAATTTCAATTGAAATTTATTATCCTTCACAGTCATTTCAGGGGCCTGTTATAATAATTCTCTAACTTTTGCAAGATTTCTTTTCAAATCCTTACTTTTTTTCTGACTTTCTGTGACAAATAAAATTCCGTGACTTCTCCCTTACTTTTTGTTAATCCATTTTTGATAATTAAAATTTCTAAAAATAACTCCTCTGGCGATAATCTGTTAGCAGTCCGAAACTGCTAACCTTGTGAGATAGGAAGCAGCTTTCTCATGTCAGTGCTAAATAGAGGAAGTTAATTTTAACATAACACACCAGTCGATAACGTTTATATGTAGATGTGAATTTCTAGAGGAATGGCATCATATGCAGTATGATAATTCAGCTGCCACGCCAATCTGGCCTGAGGCGACGAGGGGCAAACGCGGGGATGAGGAGCAGGTAAGTCTCGTAGGCAACATATTTACGTTAACGTATAAATCTCGATAGCGTTCAACGAGAATTGGCATGCATGAGAATACCGTGGCATTCGATTTAATACGGGTAAAGAGGTAAGACGCCGTGAAACATATCTATCCTGTCTTATCGGATCTCGAAGATGTATATCGTCCCCGTCGTTCAAGTCAGCCACCCTCCTTTCGATCCCGTTTTATCCAGAGCCAAATCCTTGCCTCTTTCTTCACTTCGCTTCTTATCTCTTTCGCGTCTTGTATTTATTTTTTTAACTTTAATGTCTTGACAAAACGTGTATGTTCAAATATTTGAAATAAAATCTATTCGGCAGATTGAGCAAAAGATTTAAAACTTCAATTTCCTTTTTTTTTAATTTATAAAATTTAGTAAAAAATACAATTAAATACAAATAGCTGATTTTTTCTTGTATTTTCTCCAAGAAAGGTGAAACTGAAATTATGTTTTAAATATCTACTGTTTATGGTAGAAATGTACAAAATTGAACGAAAAATACATAATTTTAAAAGAAATCATTTTAGAATCCGCTTCAACTATTCAAATTGTACTTACTGTCAATTTTCGTAGGATATGTAACGTATAAATCTCTACAAGAAACTACAATGTTTAAAAAATGTTATCCACATCTATCAAAAGTAATTTTAAATCAGAGACGTTATTTAGTTTAGAAAATTATTTTATTCAAATTTATTCATGCAGGGGGATAAGTTTTTATGAAAAAAACCTTATTTAAAGATGTGTATAAATTCTTTTTTAACATAATCACATTCAGTGATACAGTCATTACTGTTGAATTAATAAAAAAATCGATTGATTTCATGAAATTATATTATTTCAATTGTTAGAAACGCACTTAACTTCAGTTTCGTATCAGACTAAAAGATGTTAACTTTAAAATAATATACTTGTTAAAATTTCAAAATCTTTAATTTTGATTAATTTAAAAATTAAGAATGAATTTTCATTCCAAAACATGAATGTTGAGAGAATACTTAAAAATATTTTAAAATAAAATTTTGATTGATAAATATAAATTAAATAATCTTTAGTTTGAAGAAAATTTAAGGAAATCTGAGATATATTTCAAAGTTTCAAAAATATTTGAACATAAAGCTCAACTTGAAAAGATTTTAAAAGGTTTCAACTAAAATGTAGATTTTAAAAGATTTTGAACAAAAAATTGGAAAACCTTTTAAGAATTTTAAAATCTTTCAAAAGAATACATTTTTTTATTAAAATTTCTAGAAAAACAACAAAATTTTTTTTAAAGTTTCTGAAAGATTTGAGGGAAACTTTAGAAAAGTATATTTAATATGATTTTTCGAAAATTATAGGGAGAATTCGAGTGTTAAAATAATAACGAAATTTTCATTAAATTTATGAAAACTGGTTAAATTAGCTATTTTTCAAAGGATTATTGAAACAGAGTATTAAAACAATTTGAATGTATGAATTAATGTTTGTAGAAAAAACTTGAATTAAATGATATAATTTTGGAAATTTAAACATTTTTTTATTCCATCCCTAAATTATATAATTGAAAATGATGGTGTCGATTTCTATTATTAATTACAGTCTTTAAACTGGACAATATATAAAAGTTTAAAATATCAATTTTTTTTAGTTTAACGGAATAATATATAAAATTTTCAAGTTAAAAGTGTTAAAACTTTCCATTTTACACGTTTAAATTATCAAGCGTCAGAATAAAAAGGTTTTGAGGTTTAATTTTCAGTTTTATAACTTCAAATTAAAATAAGTATCTACAATACTTCGCATATTTTGGTTTCAAGGAAAATGTTTAATTCTTCTTTATCAATGGTTCAGTTTTTATTTTCAGTGAAAAACTAGTTTTTTTCGGCTTAGCACGACAAGTATTGAGAACATTGCAATTACATAATTTTAAATGACATGTATGGGGTCCAATCGATTATATATGCTTGAAAAAAGTTCATTAAACATAAGAAATTTTGGTTTAATAATAATTATTCATTATTTTTTATCAATATTCTACAATTGCCTTAAAGTTTAAACATAGAAGTTTTTTTCTAATAGCTATCATGAATACATATCAATTTATAATATTTTATTGCAACATTTTAAATATTTCTCATATTACGTCAAACTAGCTGATTTTGTGACTTTATGTTGCACTGCCTGTCTGATTTAAAATATATTCTAATTACATCTCGGTAATAATAAACCTGCAACATAAAATACAAAATTTTCAAAACCCAGTACCCTGAAGTAAAATGTTATATTTTTCATTCATGTACTATTAAGTTTTAACCACTTTTAAAACAAATTCTGTATTTTTGTAGGAGAATATATATTCAGCCTAGTTCTTCATTCTTCTGAGTAATACACAATTTTATTTAAAAAATAAGAATGAAAACTTTTGATAAAAAGGGAAATTTAAAAATAATATCAATAACTTCAAGGCAAATTTAAGTTTTTTCAAACATTCGTCGAATATAAAAATAAATTGTAGCAGATACATGCATCTGAAAACTGTAAACAATGTTATTTAAAATTGTATAGTTTTTAACGTTTCAACTTAGATCTGTTTCCATTATCACGACATAAAAATAAAAATTGTTATCATATTCCTTACGAATAAACAAAAAAGATTTGCAAAAGAATAAATCGAATAAATTTC
>NC_046660.1:75473719-75506023 GCF_010883055.1 Belonocnema kinseyi | reverse complement strand
TGTAATAATTTCTTCTGTACTTTACTCGAAGTAGCGTTTAAAAAGAAATACCATATCACAACCTGCTACTCCGACAATCTAAAAAAGAGAATAGATGGATTTTCCTCGTTTGTACGACACATCGACGATGGGTTAAAGAAAAGGGAAATAACAAGTTGAAAAAGAGATGGGCGACAGCCAGTAGATTCCGGTTAACCGGAGCTTCTCGGACTTTGAGACGATTGTACCATTCTTCCATCCATCTATTTATCAAGGATTTCAGGAGAGCTTTCAGAAAATCGATCATTCACATCACGCGGTGGGAATGCTCGATGCTAAAGCGAAGAAATCAAATCCTCAGGGAAATACCGGAACACCAGATCATTGGTAAAATGCAGCGACAAGGAAAGGTTACCGATAGTGGGAATGATGGCAACGGAAGGAAATGAAATATCACACTCGTGCTATGAGGAGGCGAAATTACGATTTTGCGGTGATTGACGCGATTATTATCACCGGGCCGGAATATCGTGTGGATTCTGCTGGCGGAAACGGGGAAAGTGAATACCTCCGGAAAATGATGTACTCGTAAGTCTCGACTTGGAAACTGGAGCAAGCAATTTTAGAAAGTAAGTCAGCACCTGAAAATTCTCTGAAAAAGTTACTTAAAATTGATTATCTTCTAACAATAAAAACTCTAATGATAAAAAGATAGTAAATGTCAGATATTCAGTAGTAACAGTCAACGTATAGTTATCCATTTAAAGCAAAGTAATGCACGTCAATTGTAGCTGTCATTTCTAGCTTAGTAGTACAGAACCATGTTTTGTCAGCCAGAAGGATGTTCCGTAGTCAGTGGGATCGATTATTCAGAAACTACAGGTGGAATAACAAAAGTCATAAACAGGTGAAGGCAGTAGTCGAAGCCAATTTATAGTCAGTCATTTAGGATTGGGATAGTAAGGGTTCTAGTGATAATGCCCTCATAGGTTCAGTGATAGATTCAGTAGTATAAATCTACGTATGCTCATCCACTGAACGGGAAAATAATCGACTTTAGTTGTTAGTCAATCATTTGTATGGGCAATAGTACAGGTCAACTCAGGAGCAGATGTTTTTGATTATTCCAATATTACGTGTAGAATAGGTCTAGTGATAAATGGGTAAGAGCAATAGTACAAGACAAAATATAATCAGCCATTTAGAAACTGTTGCAGAAACGGGGATAACGGTGTAGGTGTAGGATTTAGTAGTAAAAGTAGTTAACGTATACCTATCCATTGAAGGAGGAAATAGTGTATTTTAATTTTCAATCAGTCATTTGGAGGAAGCGTATCACAGGTCCAGTTATAGTCTGACAGATATTAAGTAGAATGTGTCACAGAATAGTCAGAATTCAATTTTGGGATAAGAAATGTGATGAAGGGTAGTAGCAGAATCCACATGATTTTCATTGATTTGGAAATAGACTAATATAGGGATCAGTTGTATATTTCAGTGAACCCATTTATATTTTCAATCACTCACTTCATGCCATCAAATAGTCAAAAATCAGGGTTCGATTAATGAGAGCGATAAATGGGATAAGAGCAGTAGTGGAGGGCAAATTAGAGTCAGCCGCTTAGGAGTGTGAGAGTGCCAATGGTTTGTGTCGACATA
Organism: Belonocnema kinseyi; assembly: GCF_010883055.1. Classification (NCBI taxonomy): domain Eukaryota; kingdom Metazoa; phylum Arthropoda; class Insecta; order Hymenoptera; family Cynipidae; genus Belonocnema; species Belonocnema kinseyi. Next base: position 75,504,385 of record NC_046660.1, on the reverse strand, counting down.
CAGTCAGTCATGCATACAGCAGCATACGTCAATGCAAACTCATCCATCATAAGTGGATGTAATTTACATTACTTTTGCGTCAGCCATTAGGTGAAGCCAAATTATCGTCATACGTTTAGGATTCGGGTAATAAGCAGAACACTTGTATAGATCAGTTACCATCTATGTATAGTCAGTCATGGATCCAGTAGTATAAGTCAGCGTAAGCTCATCTATTGCAAGTGGATTGACTTCACATAAGTTTTGAGTCAGCTATTAAGGAGACGTAGCACAGCCCAATGTATAATTTTTCACTTGGAAATTGATTAGTAGGTGGGATGGGTTAAGAAGATTGATAAGGGGGGAAATAAAGTAGTTGAAGCCAAAATATAGTCAGACATCTAGGATTATTGTAATAAAGGAAACAGTTGCATAGGCCAATAAGACATAGTATTAGATTCAGTATTTTGGGAAGTCAGTAGTATAAGTCTATAGTATTAGTATTTCAGTTGGCCATTTAGGAGTAAATACCAACAAGTAATCAAAAACTAGATGTGAAATAAGCTAAGACATGAATGAGTGAATGCAGTAATTCAAGTCAAATTATAGTTCGCCATATAGTCAGCCGCAGCTTTAGTAGTATGGGTAAGTAGTATAAGGGGATTTAATTTACAAAACTTTTGAGTCAGCCATTTAAAGGTATTAAAAGGTATTAAAAGTCAATGTGTTGTCAGAACGTGGGAGATTGGAAATAGATGTCATCAAATAGTCAGAAACAAGGAGTGGGATAAGGAGTGTTAAAAGTTAGTAGTTGAAGCCTAATGAACGTCAGCCATATAGAATTAAGATGTCTGCGGCACCTGGTTTTATAGCTTGATATGTAGTCAGTTATGGACTCAGTAGTATCAATCAACTTGAACTCATCCACTAAAAGCGGATATGATTCACATAAATTTTGAGTGAGCCATTTGTAGGGCAGTAGCACATGTCAATGTGTAGTCCGCCAAAAATATTCACATTCAATTCATCCGAGAGGATTTTGCTACGCAGTTGACTGCGAGATTTCTAGCGAAGTCATGCGATCGTCAATGCATGAAATAGAGAAAAAAATAGAAAAACGACCAGGCTTAAGAAGAAAAATGTGTCTCGCTCAAAAATTACACACGGATATTTAAAAAATAAAAATAAATATATTCTCTTGATTCCTAAATTTCAAACTCTGTAAGTACGTATTTGTAAATACATACGAATTGAATGGCGAAAACAGGAAATGTAATTCCGTAAAAGGTCATTCGAAAAAAACGAAATCCATGATTGGTTCTAACGCATGTTCGGCATTCTCTATGCTGCTCGTTGCGCGTAAATTGGTTCACTTGGAGAATTCGCCAAGCGATTCTTTGCAGCTCACTCTCGGAGAGCACACATTTTCCCTCGTCGGATTGAAATGGTAATTGAACAACGAGTGATCGTACATCGATTTCTACTCCAGACCTAATCACCGAATAATTTTTTGGCTGGGTAAATGTATTCGAGTGTTGCTCTTTACTACTGATCAATATTGTTCAGAAAATTGACACAACAAGAGTCATGTCACTTAATCTCATCAATTTGAAGCTTCGTCAATTCAGCAGAGACTTATTAAATCCAAACTACTCAGTACTTGATGCACTACTGTTTACTTTTGAAGAACTGTTTTGATTTTTCAAAATATTAAAACAGTCAGTGAAGAAGTATTTAATATTAACTTTAAAACGTAAGACGATTTGTGTGTGGGGGGGAGGGGAGTATGTTCAGTACCATTTTATTTTTTATTATGAAATAAAAAAGTAATTTAACATTCTACCAAGAAGCTGAATTCTTAGAGGAAAAATACAAATTTTTATCAAATAATGTGCATAATAGTTTGATACATTCATTTTTATACAAGGAAAACAAGAAAATGCCAAATTTTCAATAAGAGACTAATTTACAAACAAAAAACTTTTCCTACATTTTTTAAATTAATTTAACAAATTTATTTAATTTATTATTATCTGTGTTTCGATAAAAAAGGCAAATTTTCAACCAGAAGAGATTTTTTAAATCAATTTTTAATGAAAAATGAAATAGTGAAATCATTATTCAAAGCAAATTTTTCAAACAACATTCGAGTGTTGGATAAAAAAGGACATTTGCAAACAAATAGTTAAATATTCTATTTAAAAAATTACTTTTATCAAATAAATCAATTTTTATTAAAACAGTTCAATTTTTCACAAAAAAAAAAGAAAGATTTTTATTTGAGTCAGAAACAATTAAATTGAACCAAAAAATACAAATTATCAACCAAGAGAGACTTATTTAAATCAATTTTCATTAATAAATGGAATAGTGAAATTATTATTTAAGGGTAGATTTAAAAAAAAAAAGGATTTTTCTGCAAAATAGTTGAGTTTCCCATCAAACAGTGAAATTTTCTGACAGATTGTTTAATTTTGATGCAAAAAAAAGAATTTTCTACAAAACATTAAAATACTTAAATACAGAACATTTTCAATCAAATGGTTAAATATTCTGTTTAAAAAATTGACTTTAACCCAAAAATTAATTTTCAACAAAACAGTTCAATTTTAAACATAAAAAAAAACTTTTTAATCAGAAACAGTTGAATTAAACTAGAAAATACAACTTTTTAACCAGGAGGAGAACATTTTTACCAACAAAGTCTAGTTTTAACCAAATTCTTGAATTCTTAAACCAATAGTTCAATCTTTAATGGAAAGATTAAAGATTTTATTGTTAAGCAAAAAAAACCTGAATTATGATCAAAAAAGTTACATTTTGAACTAATGAAGTAAATATTTGAGTAAAATGCTAAATATTTCATTAAAAATGAATTTTCAATAAAGTAGTTTATCTTTAGACCAAATATTTGAGTTTCTACTTTATTGATAAATTCTTGAGCAGGAAATACGAACTTTCTACCAAAAAGTTTAAATGTATACTAAAAAATGTGTGATTGAAAGAAAATAATTAATTTTCAACCGAAACACATTCCTTTCAACCAGACTGTTACAGTTTTGCCATGAAAAGATGAAATTTCAATAAAAGCACACCAATTTTCAGCAACAACAAAAACAGAATATTCATCAATTTTCCAAGTTTTCAATCCAAAAAGAAGACTTTCACCTAAGGCAACTAAATTTTTGACAAAAAAGGATAACTGTGAAGCATAGGTTAAATAAATATGAATTTTTATCATTAATAAAATGAAGAATAATAGTTCAAATTAACCTTGAAGTTCACTTCTAATACTACTAAAATCTTAAGTTAGAAAAGTTGACCATTTGCTTAAAAAATAAATTTTCAAACTGAAAAATATGTATCAGGTCTTGACAAAATTACAAAATTTTACGATTATTAGTTTGAATATTTATTTTTTTTACACATTTTATTTTCTAAGACTAACACTAGGTACTAGGAGAATTAAAAGCAAAGGGTGATTTTATGATTATCAATACATTAAGATATATTTTTGCATACAATGTAGTGCCTTAAAAACATAAAAAAATTTAATTCTTTAAAACATTAAAAAATCGACTTTGTTAGAAAAATGGTACTGTGAACACAAATCACACCTATAGCATGAAAATTTGATATCCTGATGGATGGAACATTATTCCATTACTTAATTATGAAAATTCAACCGTATTCAGGTATTCAGTCGAAAACGTCGACTTGAGCATGTTTCATTTTTTAAGCGAAGCCAGACTTCAATTTATGCCTTGAACACAAGTTTCTATGTCTTGGAGACATACATTTATCTCTTGAGTCGAATTCTTATGATTCCAACACGTGCGGTTTATAAGTTTGAGCGTATACCTGCCCTAACAATAAGGGTAGTTCTAAGAGTCATAAAAGCTAATCTTTGTTAATTTTTAATCAATCTTGTATATTTTTCTGCAATATAAAGGAGTATATATATATATATTAAATCAACTTATTCACGGAGTGTTATTTGTATTATACTTGTTTGACGATGATACCCAAAATGTTGTTTGTTTTTACGTATTTCTAACGGATTAGGAGATCCTTCTAGAAAGTTACAATTTACATTTTTTTAAAGAAAATGTTTAAGGGTTCTACTCGTTCAGAACCACCGATTCTGAATTTTTAATTAAAAATAACTAATTTAATAATTACAAAATTTTCATTCATCAATTTCAATCTCATTATGAGCCAATTAAGGTTCGATAATCTCACCCAAGACAAGGCTCGACATAAGACAAGTAAACGCCGTTTTACCTGTTGTGACCATAAAAGTAAGATGAAGGCCTATGTCTCGACTCAGTTTTTAAACGCAGCCAGACATCGATGTCTTGGAGACGAACTCAAGATATAACTAAGTCGAACTCAACTGGAAGCATTTCTACTCGGGTCAATACTAAACGCATCATTATATTATTTTTAAACATACGGTAAAGTAGATTTTTTTATTTATTCTGTAGATGTAGTCTGCACCTAGCAGACAATCCACGAATAAGGATTCTATCCTACCTATTATTATTTTGTATGAAACAAAACATTCCTTTCTGACCTCATACGTGCAAAAGCCTTTTTAACGAAAAATTTAATAACAAACCAAACTATTAGGTTTTGCAATCCTGAGATGTTTCTTTTTTTATGAAAACCCTGTTGCGGCGACATGTCTGCGGCAAAACATTTTCCAAATACAGCTTATTAGAAATAATTTATTACGAAATACTTCAATTACGAAATAATTGTTGCATTAAAATGTTTAATACATATAGAAATGTGTTGAACAATAGTGTGGGATACAAGCATTTCCAAAACACCTATCAATGTGATAAACTTCGTACAGGGCAATGAATATTAACCGGACGACGATGACCGGCACTGGATTGTGCTGCGAAAAAACTGTTTAGAATAATATCTTCTTAATTTTTTGCTCGCTAAGTACATCAGAGACTGAAAAGTGCCTTGGATAAGAAATAATTTTGATTACGTAACCTCCATGTCGCCCCCCCCCCACCCATAAAACTGCCTAATTTGTGAACAAGCCCACAGAAGAATTGAATTTGACAAAACATAAAGCTTAGTCACTAGTGAGGATATTTTTAGCTACCAACGAGGAGTTGGAGACATTGCTCTCAATTTGAATAAAAATTAAATGACTGAATTCTCAATCAGAAGCAGATCTTTCAGTGCGGAACATTCTCATTCTCGATTGGGAGATCTGTAGGAAAGAGGCGTTTCTCATTACGCAGACAACGAACCGGGAGATACGTACTCTTCTGCCGACGACGACTGAAATCAAATATGTCATTTATGTCTGATGACGGCCGTAATGAAGTCGTTATCTATCTGCCAGTGAAACGCTGACAACGCAAATTGAGAGATCGCCCCTGTCATCCCTGGAAACAGAGCTTTGGTCCTGTCGTTATATTTTTCTTCAAGCACCACCGCTGCGGCAGTTTCGCGCTGACATTCTAGGGAAAGTCGCCCAAACCATCCCTTCTGGCTACCCTTTCTCTCGATTTACCCGATTATATAGACATAAACAAGTACAACGTAAAGTACGATTCTCGTGTTCGCTTCGCATTACCGCTCACAGCCTGGAAACACGACGCTTTAACGATACGCTGCGAAGCGACAGCCTTTAATCCTGCCAGCGAAAAGACGGAAAATCACGTGCACGACTGTACAACTTTTTTCTGAAAAAATGCGGACACGCCTGTTCTTCTTAATGAACGATGCATTCCAGAAGATCGAATTCTCAAATTTGTCTTGTTATTTTTGAGAAAAGCACGACTCTTCGCTTATCATAAAAGATGGATTCGAAATTCTAATTAAAGTTTGAAAATTCAAGTTACATGAATATTCGAATAAATCGAATTTATAGAATTCTACTTGAATTTTGTAGGAGATATTTTCAACCATAAATGTAACCTTTAAGTGCTAAAGCCTCGAAATTTTCCTTTTTACCGAGAATGGTTCCAGCAGACCCAAGCGAACTTTAAACTAAAATATCTCCTGTACAAATAGACTGAGCTCCATGTTTTTCTTCAAATTTCAGTCCAGAGTCTCGCAAAAGTAAGTATTGTAGAAATATATATGAAAATTAATCACGTATAATAAATATTATTTAAAAAATGATAAAACTTTTTGGAAAAAACACTGCTGAAAGAAAACGTCTGGGTCGCCGGAACCCATTCTGGCACATGAAGGTTAATTTTGAAAAAAATTGAAAACTAAGAAAATTTATTTTTGCACCTAAAACGACCTATAGCAGAACATCTAAACATTTTTTTTTATCGTAGAAAAATTTATAACCTCATTTTTTTAACAAAAGAAATAAATTTAATGTGTAGAGTTTGCAAAATTCTAAAGCACACATTTTTTTAGGAAATCTGATGTCCCTTAGTGTAAATTTATGAAATCTCGAGAGCTTATTTCAACTACTAATATACCAAACCTGAACTACAGATTTCTAAAAATATTCACTAATATATATTTTTAAGTACTTTGTAGTATTTTCAAAATTAATTTTTTAAGATTAAGCTTTTTTTATTCACACAATTCAAAGTTGATGTACAAACGATCTTCCCCTATACTTTGATCTGATATCTCTAGACTTGGATGGAATTAGAAAATATCTGAAGTTACATTAATTATCGTATCAAGATTATTCACTTTAATTGACAGCAACAAAATAGAACGAAATTTTCTGTCGGTTACCTGATAATATAAATTCATTATATTAGGGAGTAAAGGAGTTATTCCAATTTAGGATATATGGAAAATGAGTTTTCGTGTTCAAACTTTTTTTATTAGCAAAATTCAAATTTTATGCAGAAATAGAAATGATTCCTTGATTTTATATAAATTGATGAACGTATAATATTATTCAATAATTATAAGAATTAATAAATAAAAATAATGAATTAAAAATTAAGAAATTAAGAAATAAATCAAAAGTCAATACAAAATTAATTAAAATTGATTTTTTAAAACTCAAAGTCATTGGAATAATATATCGTTTTACGGACGAAATTATTTATCATGATTGTCCTCTTTGATAGTACTAATTGTAATAATATAATTATTTAGGTTAAAACTTTTTGCAAAAGGTACGCATTTTGCCAAAATGCCAAAGATTGAGAAAGGAGTTTTTAATCAAAATGTTTGGTTGCTCAATTTCCTTTTAATTTATGTGGACCGTAAGACATAAAGTAAAATAGATGATTTAAAATTCATTAATATTGTGGTCGAAATAAGGATTGATTTGGTTTAAAATCATAATAGAATATAAAAAATTTTGAAGTGTAATTATAAATGAATTTAAACGTTTCAAGTGCTTCTAATTTGTATTTTCTTTCCGAGGCATGTTATTTTCGTAATATTCATCCCACATTACATTTTGTCGATTTTATCTCGATTTTTCGATAAGAAAACAACCGGATAGCTCACGTATGTTTCTCGTATTATAGATATAAAAAATTCTTCAGAATTTCATTTTTCCTATATAAAAAAATCCCAGAGATATCTTTTATCTTAAGTTGGATAAAAATGTTGCAAACAACTGACATCTACATATAAAGTTATGAACATGGTCTTGTATTCGCCTCCAGATATAAATTATTCAATGCCAGATAATTGTGGTTATCAATTGCTGGCAAATTTTTCATCAAAAATATTATCCGTCGAATTAATATTTATCAAAAATAAGATTTACCGTGATATAATTTATATCAATATTTGACATAAATTGTCAAGGATATTCATAAGCACTAGAAAGTTAATAAATCTAATAAAACAAGTCTGTATAAATCCATCTTCAATATTGTAAGAATCAAAAATAATTAATAAAATAAAATAATGCTGTAATTGGATATTTATTTAAACTTGACTTACAATAAGCTATTATATTTATTTAAATTGATATCAAAATACAATACAGAATGTTTGGAATGTAAATCCGATGCTTTTTCAACTCGAGATATTGTCCTATAAATTCTTGTGCTATTTTCCCGCAATAAAACTACAACCATTATATGGAAATTTTCCAGTGTTTGAATTGAAGTCGAGGATAACTTAATACCACAACGTTGACATGTAAACCGCTTTTCTCAATCCAATCTTAAGTTTCTGTCGGTCTGTAGAAAATTTGATTTGCCGCATAACAGGAGAGGTTCGGGTTCTGTCTCGGGACATACGATGTGGTTTCGCGGGTTGCAATTTCGCCGTAGGATGGCCTCAACTCCGAAGAGACCCAGGGTCTCCGAGAGTTGTTGCGGCAATTATTGGTATTACTGCCACGTGCGCAGCAATCCCGCGCGAATTCAAAAAGTTGCCACGGTGAGTTTTAAGTTTTGACGAGCGGCGCACCACACATCACCTGAGCTTGCCCATCTGTAAACAAGATTTATACGCGGCAGCGTTTCAGCAAAACTTTGCTCCCATGTGTAAACCTACCACCTTCACCCCGCGGAATACCTGCCGCTGGTATCGGCGCGATGCGATGGCCGAGGCACTTCTTATCCCCAACACGATAGGAAATATTTCAACCCGGCAGCAAACGTCCGGAGTTTACGTAATCCCCAACGCGTTTTAACTCTGAAGAGGTCTGAAACCTCAATGACTCCCCTCGGTTATCCTTCATTCCTGGCCCCGGAGGAAAAGATCCACGATACAAAACTTGTTTTCTGGTTCCTACCATGTCATTCCTATATGTTCCTATGGTAACTTTGGAAGATGGGCTTCTGTTTTCAAGCTGAGGGATATTCTAAATAAATCCGCTAAACTTTACCCGGAGAGTGTATGCTATTTTTTCACTGAGAAAGGGAGGACCAGGTGGGTTTTGTTCGACTCGTGGTTTCATAAATGAATTTTTAGGACTAGAAAACTTATTTGTATAAGCGATAAGAGGTGCTTTTAAGTCAGGGTTGAGAAAAGTCGTATTCAAATTCTGAAGAAATTAATATTGAGTGTAGGTAAAAATATATCGAAGACCCTTATAAGCCACCTGTATATTTCTGTAATCCAAGACGTTTACTTTTAGGCTGCGAGGGTTAAAAGGTATATTCTTACATCCATATTAATTTCTCGAATTTCATTAGCAAAATATTAACGAACAAAAAAAATATGTCTGGACATCTTCTTGTAATAGATGGGATACAAATGGTCTTATTATTAGAGTCTCATAAGAAACTCTGTTAATCTCATATCAGCGTCTGTACAAACTATTTAAGAAATAAAAAAAAAGTATTTGAAAATCTGCTCCCATTAAAATACAAATTTGTAGCAAACATTCATTTAGGGTACATGCGAAGAAATAGAAACACTGAGGGTCACACTCTTTTAGTGACATTTCGTTTTTAAACGGCTCAAATTGACGCTCTTGGAATTTAGAATAGGATTAAAAATTGAAACTTTTTATATGAAACTTTTTTCATATGTCAATGGTTAGAAAATAAGAAAATTTGGTAAAATTTGGTTCGCTAAAGCCTTGTGCAGAAAAAAGTTATAACAATATCACAAATTTGTGTAATAATAAATATTAAACAATCTGAGAAAAAAACCTCTAGGTCTGGTAGGATTCGAACACCGCGTAGACTACATGAGGCTATCGATCATAACATTGTATGTCGACCAATAATTTAAAATCATTAAAGACTTAATTTCTTATGTTAAGGTTTCGACCAGGTAGATTTTATAATTTTAAATGTTAAAATTTTTTCGATATACTGGTCAGTTTTTAATAACAACATTATAAATGTATATAATAATAAATATGACACAATTTGAGAGAAAGATCCTCTAACTTCAAATCCTTTGACTCAAATTGAAGCTCTTGGCATTTAGAGTTAATATATAAAATTAAAGTTTCTATATTACAGATTGTTTTCAATTTATATTAGTGGTTAAGAAATAAGAAAAATGAAGAAAATTTGGTTTCTTAGACCCCTTTGCTCAAAGATTCCTTTTAATAAAATTTTCTTGAAAAATAGCTCAAAATGTAGGACTCAAATAAAAAACAAAGTCTCTAATGTTGAATTTTTCTTTCCCTTTTTATATCCCCAGTTGAAAATAAAAAAAACCAAACAAACTTTTGTTTTCAGATCTCCATACTGTAAGCTTTTCTTTAAGTCTTTGGTTATGCAATGGCTTAAATTGATTTTTCTTATGTAGAATAAGAATAACTGAGACATTTTTTTCTAAAACCCCATGCTGGTTTTTTTGTTATTTTCGTTTTCTTAAGAATAGACTCTAATTGAAGCTTTTGCCCTATAGGATTAAAATCTAAAATTAAATATCCTTTTTTATAGTTTTCTTTTTTGATGTCAGTAGATAAAAAATAATAATAATGTAAACATTTATTTTTTCAAACCCTTGCGCTGAAAGCGATTCTTTTAATTTGGTTATCTTCTGAAATGAGTAAACCCAGGCGAAAAAAATATATATAGTTTATGTATAGCGTGAATTGTTATATATTATATTCGTTTGTCTTATACGAAAAATGTATAAAACAAATAAATATTTTATATTATACTTCACACTATGTATAAACTACACATCATATTTTCGCCCAAGAAAATAAGCCTTCAGTCTTATAAAATTAACATCAAAAGAAAAATGTTCTACATTCTCAGGTAAAAAGTAATATATAGATTATGTATAGTGAAATAAGACAATGATATTTTTTATTTGTTCCATGAACATTTCTGCGTAAAACGAATAAAAAATATCAGTATTTTGTTTACTATATATAAATTATATATAACTTTTTTACCTGCGTTAAGGTTTAATTTTTTTTATGCCTTAAGCTGAAAAATCTGAAAAATGTGGAATATTTAGTTTTAAGGTCCTACATGCTGAAATATTTTCTTTCAGTCAGATTTTCTGTGGAAAAGGCTTAAATTGAATTTTTGAAATTCAGGATTAGGATAAAAAATATAATTTTATATGTTATATTTTGTTTTTCGTTTATATCAGTGTTTAAAAAATGAGAAAAAATTGTGTAGACTTGGGTTCACAGACCCCAAGGCTAAAAGTTTCTCTTTCATTCCATTTTTCTTCGGAAATACTCAGCTTAAAGCTCTTGGAATTTTCAATTAAGGTAAAAAATAATTTTTTCTATCCTAGAGTTTCTTTTTCGATATAAGAAGTTAAAAAAATGGGAAAAATTTTATTTCTAGAGACTCTTATGTTGAAAACTTTCCCTTCGGTCTGCTTTTCTTCATCAATAATTCAAGTTAAAGCTTTATGAGTAATTTAACAATATGAAAAGTGAAAAAAAATTGGTTTTCGAGTACCTTATGCGGAAAACTCTTCGTTTAGTCTTGTTTTATTTGCGAATGGTTCAAATTAAAGATCTTGCCATATATCGCTGGTGCTTAGGAGAATGAACCCGTAAATTATATTGCTGTGAAAAAAACATGTCTTATTGAAAGACTGTGAAAAAAACCCGCATCATTGAAGAGCCGTAATAAAAAACATATTTTAGTAAACACTGCGAAAAGAAACCCTTTTTAAGAAAAGCCATAAGAAAAAAGTTTACTCGTGAAAACGTTATGAAAAAATATATTTTTTGTGAAAACCCCATAAAAAAACATCATTTATGAAAATACCGTGACAAGTAAATTATTAAGAAAGTATCGTCAACAAATACTTATGAAAACGTTCGGAAAGCCAATCTTTTCACATCGTTTTCTTCAAGTAAAAAATTACTTCTTCCTATCGTTATAATTATAATGGTTTATTATTTTATTAATAATAAAATATGTTATATAATTTAACCGTTTGTTACACGTATTTTTCTGTTCAGTGAATTTACTTAAAAATTCTTACTCGGGGGTTTTTGGGATCCATGATTACGAATATGAAGTCAGAAGTTCGAAGTTTTCAATTAAAAATGGCAGATTCAAGATGGCGATTTCAAAATGTTGAAAAAAGAGTTATATGAGCTTAAAACTATCTACTTGGGGGATTTTGGGGTCGCTGATTACGATTCTGGAGTCAGAATTTTGAAAATTTCAATTGAAGAGGGCGGATTCAAGATGGCGATTCAAAAATTTTGATGAAAAAAAAATATATATGAGCTTCAAAACCTATACTCAGGGGTTTTTGGGGTCGCTGATTGCAATCGCTGATCTACGATTACATTCTCGCAATTCTTTAAAATAGATCTCATATGGCCAATAATGACACATAAAATGTGGTTGAAATGTTGATAAAATTGTTAAAATGTGCTCTTACTAAGCGTAATCCATAAATTCCATAAATGCTTACATTATTGAAATCAAAGTATTTGAGATCTCATCTACGACTTCGAAGATTGACGTATCAATGTAAACTAAATTTCATCGACTAATTTTAATTTTAATTAAGTAACTTGAAATTCGTAAGCAGCATTTCCAAAAGCCCTGACTATAAATTTTCAAGCTCGTATGTCTCTTGTTTCAAAATTTTGGAACCGGAATCAATACGGTCTTTTTTACGGCTTTTTCAAAAATAAGGTTTTTTTCGCGGTTTTGTAATGAGTAAGGTTTCTTTTCACGGAGCTTATAGGAATAAGGTTTTTTTCTCAGCATTTACCGTAATATATATTTTTTCGTGACATTTTACTGAGATGTTTTCTTCTTCACGGTGTTTTAAGACAATGTTTTTTTTTCACAGCGAGCTGATAAAAAATTTATCTTTCACAGCGTTTTTGAAAAAGGTTTTTCTTCATAGCTTTATTTTGAAGGTTTTTTCATAAGGACCGGCGATATAATTGAAGTATAAAATAAAGGTTCTGACATTATAGTTTTCTTTTCATGATATCAATAGTTCAAAGATAAAAACAAATAAATGGTAAAAATTGTTTTTAGACCCCTACGCAGAGAGCTCTTCTGTCAGTCTGGTTTCCTTCTGGAAGAAAACAAATTAAAGATTTTGTCATGCAGGTATAAGATAAAAATAAAATTTTCTACCTCATAGTTTTATGGTTTTTATATCGGTAGCTAAAAAATAAGAAAAATACAGAAAGTTTAGTTTTTAATTCACCTATACTGAAGGATTTGTTTAGTCTGCTTTTCGTTTGGAAATGCTCAAATTGAAGCTTTTGGCATTAAGAATTGATATAGAAAGTAAAAATTTCTATGCCATAGTTTTTTTTCATATCAGTGGTCCAGGTGCAATGTTTTTCCTTTCGAAGAGTTCTAAAAAAATCCTTCTCTCATTTTTCGATATTTTGCACCAAAAATTGGTTAAAATAAATGTGTATTTTGTTAGAGAAACACCAGAAACAGCACGACATAAAAGAAAATCAGAGAACAGCTTTTCCAAAATAAAGAAAATGTTAAATTATCGATAACACAAATGCTGTATTTCATAATAAGTAGTCAAATCAATTCACATAGAAATTAAGAATAAACTAATAAAATCTATAAAATTGTTTAGGAAAGAAAAAGTGTACCCTCAAACTTTAGCATGAAAGTTTTTCTGTGATCAGGATACTGTGAATGTTCTTGAATCAGCAAAACCGTGTTGGTAAATTAGTAAACTCTCTTTTCGTAAGAAACTTTTTGACATCCTATTTGTAATTACGAACTTATGCTAAATATGTTGAAATCTTGTAACGTTTAACTCATTTTATGAAGGTTTCCTTTCATACAATTTTACTTTGCGAATTTAATTTTTAAAATATATTATCGGTAACCTTATTTGCATAGAATATCAATACTGAAGTCTGATTTCCAAAATTAGTATCACAATTTTATAGAGACAATGCTCAAATATAAATTAATAAAATTAATAATTTAATTAAATTTTTAACTGAAACTTTGCCAGGCACATAAAAACCTTCTGTTTCCAATATTTTTGACACACTCCCGTTCCAGAAAATTGACTGGCGTGCCACTGATTTTGTAATTACATTAAAATTTCCTTTTGAAGGAAAAATTACACTTTTTTCGCGTCTATTTTAATCGAAGAGTCTAAAATTCATGTAAATGTTATTTCAAACAATAAATTTGAATGAAATTTAGGAGAAAAATAGGGCAGAATTAATTAACTTAATTTTGATTGTGAAAATTAACCATTTGTAGGAAATAGAAAAAGATTATCAGCTTTCACATTATTCTACCTATATTTAAAACAGTTTTTTCTGACCGACTAGCTCTTATAGCCCCTTACATTTCCAACTTTTCCAGCATAAAGGTGGATCTGTCAGAAAAAATCAAATAAAATTGTAAGTTAATTTTCCAATTTTTCACTCATCTACTTTGCTGTAAAAATCTAGTGCTTGAAAAGATTAATTAAATTTATAGTTTATTTCACAAAAGCAGATCTTATAGGAATTATTATGGGATTTGAATTAAAATCATCAGTAGGCAATTTTGAGAAAAAAATAATTTTTACTCACATTGGAAACCCTGAGTAACAAATAATGAAAGTTCCACTCACCTGTAAAAGAACAATGAGAGAATATTAGTGCAAAATCAGAATATTGAATATCTAAACACTTTATATTTTCTACTAATATTTTGATTTTGACTGTCGTAAACGTTTATATTCATTATTTTCATCAATTTAAAAGGCGAGAGCAGATATTTTATCTTTCTGATAAATGCGGTATACACATTTTAGGGGTGAGTGACAAAAAATGTACCCTGCTCTATAAATGTCCAATTCCTGTACTGAGTGCTTTCCACTTTGAATTTTTATGTAGAAATGAATGAATTGAAAAATTTGAGGCCATTTGCTTCGACAGAGTAAAATAATTTTTCAGTGGGACAATCGAGTTACAATTTCAAATTTAATTGTGATATAGTTCAAAAGCTATATTGACCTCCATTCAGCCAAAATGTAATTTTGGCTTGAACAAGAACCACTTTTTATCTACAGCACGCGAGAAATATTGCATTATCAATAAAGAATATACATATATAAAATATGATTAGCAATGACTTGAAAAACAATAAAAAATAATAATGTTAGACGCATGGTCTTATTTTGGTCTTTTCACTTTCTTAAAATCTTCTGAGTTCCTTTGAATTATAAGATATAATTTAATTGATATAAATACTCTGAGTTTTCTAAGCTTCCTGGATTTAAGCTGTTCTAATAATTCGGAGAATTAAAAAAAATCAAAGGATTTAAAGAAATTAAGTGGATTTAGAGAATTTTCGGAATTCGAAGAATTGAGGATATTTCAAGGATTTTGGGTATTTAGCATATTTAAGGATGACAGAGTGTTCAGAGAATGCAAGTAATTCAGAGAATTAAGAGAATTTGAGAATTCAAGGTATTCAGAAATTTGAAGTAGTTCATATAATTCAAGGAACATTTAAAGAACTCTAAAAACTCGAAATATTTAAACAATTTTCGGAAATCAGAATATTCAAGAGTATCAGGAAATTCAGAGAAATCATAGATTTCAGAAAATTTAGGAATTGTTAAACATTAAGGAATCCAAAGATTTTTAAGTAGTTCAGAAAATTCAAAGCATTTGTCAAATTCAAGGAATTTTGGGAATTCCTAATATCCAAGAAATTTGGGATACTAAGAGTTTAAGGGAACTCAGAGAATGTCAGGGATTTCATAGCGTTTATAGAAGTTAGAATATTTCAGAAATTTAAGGAATTCATAGAAATAAGGGATTTCAGGCAATTTAAAGGATTCAGTAATTTTTAGAAAACCAAAAATTTTACGGAATTCAGAGAATTTCAGGGATTTCAGAACACTTAGAAAATTCAATGTATTTAAGGAATTTAGAATATTCAAGGAATTCTGAGAATTTCACTGCATTTAGGAAGTTTAAGGAATTAAGGCAATTTCAGAAAATTTAGAGCTTTAGAAATTCAGAAGATTGAAGGAATTTAGATAAACAAAAGAGATTGAAGAGTTCAAGGATTTTGAAGAGTTTAGAATATTCAAGGAATCCAGACGAGTTAGAGAATTCACATATTTCAAGAATTCAGAATATGAAAGAAATTCCAAGATTTCAGGAAATTAAATATAATTTTAGGGATTTAGAATATTGAAATAATTGAAAAAATTTAGAATATTGAAGCATTTCATGAATTTCAGAGAATTCAAGAAATTTTCAAATTTTATGGAATTCAGGGAATCTGCAAAATTTTTATTGCCCTAAATGTAAAACCCTTATTCTTACAAAATAATTAAAATATTATTATTTTTTATTAGTTTTTACAGCTGCATCTTTTTAGTTTATAAGGTTACATCTTTAAAACTTTAACATTTTTAAGAAATTCAAATTCAAATATTTAAAATTTTAAATACTCTAAATTTGATAACAGTTATTTTTGAAATTGTAAAATTGATATATTGCAGTTTTAAATAGTAAATTTATGAACAAAAATTTCACTATTTTCATCGTTTCCAAGTTTATGAATATGTAAAAATTCTAAGCAATCCTCATTCACAGTTTTTTTAATGTCGTTGGTTTTTAAATTGGAATCGGTTTAATCATTTTCAGCGATTATTTTGAAATTATTTTATGTTAAACCTTTATTCAAGGAATGGAACTTGAGGTTGATGTCTTATTTAAATAAGAATTATCCTTAATTATTTGTTTAATTATGAAATATAATTTTTTAAATCAATGCAATTCAAAAATAATGAAAAAAATAATTCTTTTAAACTGCTTTGTAATAATTTAAGGTGAATTTGTATAGCAGAAAGCTTGCTATCATGATTTAAAATTTTATCTATTATAGTGTTGAAACAATTAAAAATGAGATAGTCATACTAGTTTTATAATAATCAAAATAACACATCTAATATTTGAAGTCAAAAAGATTTTCTCTTTATTTCAAGTATTCTAAGTAAAAAAAAATGAAAAATGTGTTAACTTGAAAAAGATAATAGAGAAAGATGGCAAATAAAATATTTAACATATATATTTTAAAATTATAAGTTATCAATTATAAATTACATTTTGTTGTATAATTTCAAAAGATCGCAAAGATGATTTATTTCAATTTTACTCGAATTCATTGCTTGTTGTTCACTGCAAAACATCATTAAATTTCAAATAATCCGCCTTTCAATATCTAATTCTTGCATGGTTTATTTTTACGTCAATTTTTTTCCCAGATTAACTTGAAAAGTGGCTTGTTAAATTGGAAAAGCTGATTTGAAAATAGTCAGTCACTGATGTTTTTTGAAAATTTTCAGTTGCACTATCATTCCAACAACAACAAAAAACGAATTTTAAGCAGAATGCATAAATTTTGGACCAAACACCTAGCATGATTTTATACTTAAAAAGATAAATTTTTAACAAAATATTCAATAGTTAAATTTATATTTAAAAAAGTTAATTTTTAATCATTTTAATTTAAAAATTCAATTTTCGACCAGAGTTAAATATATAAATAAAACCATGAAGTTTTTACCAAAATCAGGGGCGGACCCAGAAAAATATTTCGGGGGGTCAAAAAATATATGTGTTTATCCCATGCATAGCTTAGCGGCGTCGGCCTTTAAAATGAAAGGCCAAAACGGGGGGGGGGGAGGTTGAAACCCCTAAACACCTTCCCTGGATTCGCCCCTGACCAAAACAAATGAATCTTTAAAGTAGTTTAAATTTCTACCTAATTATACTAAATTTGCAACAACAAAAAAGCTATAGGAGTATATTATTGACAATATCCCTTTTAAAATGGTTTAATTCCAAAGGAATGCTTATTACAGGACAATATCGCGTTTTAAATTTTATATTCTACAATTTTGGTCCAATTAAATTTATAAGTTATTTATCACGATTTTTTAATTTTTTTATTGAATTTCTTATCAAAAAAATTACCATAAAACAATTTATATACTTAGATTTTTAGGTTTTTAGTTTAAAATATTGAAAGATTATAATATTGTATTAGTATAAAGTAAAAACTATAAAATTCTAAACATTACTGGTTTAATCAATTATTCACCTAAGCATTGGTTTAAGTGATTTTTTAACTATAAAATGAAATTATTTAAAAAAATACAATTTTGAACAATTTAAAAATGAAACCAATTCATTTTAACATGTAAAATCATTATGTTTTAAATGCTTTAATTGTGAGGTTGTTTAATTTTAAATGACTCCAGTATGAACTAAACTTAATGTATAAAGTTTCAAGATGAATACTGAATAAGTAAGATGTAAAATTTTTAATTTGCACTTTTAGAAATATTCAAAAACGGAAAAGTTATGCAATTTTATGTAATATTTGAAATAATTTACAAGTTTCAATATAAGAATATAAAAATGTTAGACCACACTCTTGCTTAAAATTGAAAAAATTCGAATTCCAATTGCAATAGATTTGACATGTTTCATTATTTTCACTGAAACCACTGAAAAAAACATCAGAAGTCAAAAAGGCTCTTTGTTTATAAAATATTAATTTACAATTATTTATTTCATTTTATTATACGATTTTGTAGATTATATTCAGGGAATTCTGACAATTCCAAATTAAAGGAATTCAGGGATTTTCAGTTATTCAGATAATTAAAGTGCTTCATCGATTTTAAAGAATTTCATAGATTTTAGAGTATCTAACCCATTCTATGAATTTCAGGAATTCGGAATATTCCACAAATTCAAGGAATTTCGAATATTTCATGAATTCAATGAATTTGTCAAATTTTCATTGCTCTTAATATCAAACTTTTAATTAATGAGAAAAATAATTATTGGGGGGGGGGGGTGATTGCTCTACGTTTTTAGTTTTAAAGACTTTACATTTGAGATGGTACAATTTTTGAGAAGTTAAAACCTACAAGTTTCAAATTGAAAGTGGTCCATTTATAAGTTTTAAAATTGATAATTTTTATATTTAACTCCTAAGTAGTTGAATCGTTCTAATAAGTAAGCCTAATAAAGATTTTTTTCACTTTTGCAGCGTTCAAGACTTTAAAAGTGTACAATTATAAGTATTCCTAATTTATAGGTTCATTAAAGTCAAAGACTTTGAATTGCGATTTATTCAATTAATTAATTTTTTTATTTATAATTATTTAATTTCAAACGTTCATTTAAGTGATTCAGTGCATTTCGTGATCAAGTGAATTATTTAACTTATCATTGTTTTTACTTTGGTTTTCAACTATAGAATATAATTACATTCAAACGAAAGAATGCTGAAAGATTTAATAATGAAACCAAATCAATTTTCAAGGCTTCGATATATGCTTTTAATTTAGGATTGTTTAATTTTAAGCAACTCCACTTTTAAATAGTATAATGTTAAAAATTTGATACTGCAAGCTGATCAAAAAGATAATTTTTTTCAAATATACTGTTTTAAACAATTTAAGAAAGATGAATTTATCAAACTTGAATAATATTCGAAATAATTCTGACTTCTTACGTAATAAACTAAGAACGTTCAAGACTTGACTGAATTCTTGAAATGAAAAATTCTAATTGTAAAATATTTTTACAATTTAATTATTTTTCCTGAAAGTAATTTCAGAAGTCATAAAGTTTAAAAGCTTTTTCTTTATTCCAAGTATTTCAGTAGGGTGAACAGGGGTATTGCCGACACTCTTCTAGTGAATGACACTGTGCAATGAAAATGCTTTTATTAGAATTTCAAAGATATAAAATAGGTACTTGTAAATGAATAAATATCCTGTCATCAATCTATTTTTATTTTAATATTCATTCAGTACAAAATTACTGAATTTATATTTATTAAATAACATTTTTGTTGCCACCTACAGAAGGACATGTTGAGACTATGAAAATTAGTTATGTCGTTAATTTGAAAGTCCTCTGAATGTGAGAAGATTAGGTATTTCTTATTTTCTAGTACTTTTAGAGGTTAGATGATTATTTTCCGCAATATAATGAAATAAATATTAGTCTCAAATTTGAATAAATTTGATATATTTGAAATATTATTATCGTACCTTCAAAAAGAGTGAACGACATACGTATCTCTCAGTGAACAACATTCAACAGAAGGAAGTTTTTAGGGAATACGAATTTTGTATGGATGTCCATGTTGCTATGATTGCTATTTGCTTTCCTTATTTCTATGACATCGCCTTTTAAGAGTCTTTAATGTTCAATATCTTTTTTATTGATTTTGGATTTGCGAATCTCGAAAATCAAGCAACGACACCCCAGAATGAATTTTACAAATTCGTGAAATGCCCAATGAGAAATTGATTACTGGCGCAGTGCTACGCCAGCAGTGGCAGCGTTGGCGCAATACTGGTGCAGTGCTGGCAGGACCTCGGAATGATAAATATGTTCGGTACTGTTTTTCAGTACTGGCAGCCTGTACTGGCGTGGTACTAGACATGAAGATTAAACAGAGTTAAGCCAGACAGAGTACGCTTAAAGGATAGATTAGCTTTATTTTGCGTATGAAAAAAAAACTCAACTCCGATACGATTGAATATTTTTAATCGTATCTCGGAAACCAATAAAGATTTTTTTACGTTTTTTTCGGCTGAAATTAAAGATAATATTTTAGGCTCTATGTCATACATATATATACTTTTTTATCTATGGTTTTGCCAGTATCGATATAGTAATTGGACTGCAATTCCCCAGCACTGCTCCATTACTCGTTCGCCAAGTCTTGGCTATACGTTGGCATAGTCAATTCACTCAGCACTGCGCCAGCACTGGCCTGCCAATATTTGGCTGAACTTTGGGAAGGCCACTTGCTCTGCACTGCGCCAGATGTAAGTTACGGCTCAATGCAGGTATTTTTCATTGGGTGATGAAATGAACATAACCACACAATTTCGTAGGTATTCCTTTTCGCCGAAAACTTCGTCTTTTCTTTTAAAAGCACCCATAATTATACAGAATGATGTTCCTTATTGTCTAAAGCAACTGAATTGCATAATATTTCTTACAAATAACAAAATAAATACCGGTGTCGTTCACTAGATATATGGCGTTGTTCATTGAATTTGAATAAATTATTTTAAAATAAATATAACAATAATTTGGCAAAGAAAAATTATATTACAGGGTACTGTCTGAAAACGGAAAAAAATTTGCCCTTTCAAATAAATTCATGTTCGTTACCAAACAATAAGCATACAAATTGTCATTCTCCTTTGTCTAAAAATTTTTTTTCAAGGTTTCGGTAATACACATGTTTACCCTACCTATAAAACATTATTTTCTTTCAAACTTATATATTTCTAAACATTAAATCCTGAAATAATAGGAAAAGCAAATTAAAAGAAACATAAATAAAAAGATTAAAGCATCTCTGCGAACCAACTTCATGCCAAATTCATAAAAAAGAACTTTGAACTGCAAATCTTCAAGAATGAGAATTTTCGACCTAAAAACATTTAAAAAAGTCACTATTTCAATTTACACGTTTTTTATAAAATGTGACACTTGTCATATTTCGGTAATCAGAGAATAAAGAAATGTTAAAATAGTAGTCGCAATGAATATCCAATAGACAAATAGTTTTGAAAATATTTACTGTAGAACTTCCAAGAAGTTCTGAAACAACAAAAAGCTTTTCCTGATCAGAAGAGCCGATAAATTTTTACTGACACAACATCTCTTTTCACTCGTTTTTAAAAATCATTCTTACGTTCTTTTTCGAGAAATATATTCTTTTCCAAAAGACACAAATGAAGATCGAAGTATAGACCTGGCGAATAAAGTACATCTATTGATAAGCCCGCCATATATCTGGCTTTTATCTGTGGTTGTTTTTCCACTAGATAGGAACATTCCCTAGAAATATGGTCTTACAAAATTGTATTGTAGTGTAAGGAGAAATTGGAGCTGTGCTGCAAATTCCAATAGATTCATCAACAGAGCAGCACGGATTTGTCGCTTTGTTTTCAGCCGTTCATACGAGGATGATGATCCATTTTTTGGGGAACTACAAACTTCAGGATTTAATTTGAATTCACAAACCTCCCAGTAATGGCCCCGCTAGAAAAAGTACCTCAAGAAAGTACAAAAAACCATTTTTCCTGAAATCTGCAAATAAATGCAATCAATTACAACCAAAAGTACAGGAACCTGCAATTTTTTTAAACTCAGACGAATTTTGTGGTGTGTATTTTTGTATATTGGTGTATTTTATTTTTAGTTTCCTATAAGACTTCACGACTATAAGAATCTAGTGGCATTAATAGGTTTTGCAGTCAAATTAAAAGGCAATAATAAATAGTCTGTATTAACCAACAAAAATGTTATATTTTTCAAATGCATAATAATTGCGTAAAAACCATATATTATATTTTTAATTATTTGAATGAAATGTTCTCAATTTTGTCATGATAGGTCGAAAAAGAACAACTTTTTGACAGCAAATAAGATCTAAAGAATTACGAAAGAATTGAACTAGGCCACTGAAATTAAAAGGTCCGAACTCTTGAAGATAAATATATGTTTCATTTGAAGTTATAAAGAGTGAAAAGCAAATTAAAACACTGAAAGTGGAACACTTTTGAATATTTAACTTTCAAAATTAAAGCTAAAAAATGGTAATTTAAAAGCTCAATAATCTACGCTTACAAAGTGCAACCTTATAACACTTTTCAATAAGAAAATTTCAATTAAAAGCCATTTAAATAAAAAATTTCAACTTTTAACGATTGTACCGCTAAAAACTAACAAGAAATTATAAATCCACATTATCATTTTCAATGAAATAAATTTAAAAATGAGTTAAAAAATTTATAATTTTGCAAAATTATATTACTCCAAGCAATCTTGAAATAAACATCATAATTTATATATCATAATTTATTTTCATACCTTCTTAAATATTCTATTAAAAACTTCTTTAAAAGTTATTTACAAAATTCCTAGGATTCTAATGATAATTTTATAATCTTCAAACTCGAATACCTCCTATGATTTTCTTCTAAATTCAGCAAATCAAAACAAATTACTTTCCAATCTTCCAGAATCTTCAAAAATCTAAATTTAATTTTCCAGTTTTAAATTAAGTTTAGATCTGTTCAAAATATCTCTTAAACTAAATTTTTTTCAAAATTGATAACTGTTTTACTATGAATATTGCAATACAAAATTTTAATGGCTTTGTTTTATATATTTGATTTATAATTGACATTTTAAATCAAAAGTGAAATATTTTTCAATATTGAAAAAAATTATTACTTCATTAAAAACTTTAAAAATGAATGAGTTAAACTTGAAATATTTTTAATTAAAAGAGTATTCGAGTCCGGTCTAAAATTAAATGAAATAGTTTATTTATAAATATTTTAATTAAAAATTAATTGTAAATTAAGAATAGTTTATAAGGTAACCGGATGTTTAATAATATCTTTCTACCGACGCTTTGAAATTAAAATATCGTCATTTCTGACATTAAAATTCGCAGTTTAATTAATATTTAACAGATTCAGAAGCCTTCTGTAAAATAATTTATTGCTTCATTTTTAATAATAAAACTTTAGTTCAATATGATTTATAACAAAAGTTTTTGTTAAAATTTTAATATTTTGTTGACGTGTATTTTTTTGTATCAAAGTAACTTGTTCGTTTAAAATTTATATTTTTTGACGAAAATAAAATTACTTTGATACAAAATTAAACTAATTTACGTAAAATTTAACTATTCATTAAAAAATTTAACTGTTTTGTTGTAAGTTATTTTTTTTCGTATACAAATTAATTTTTCATTTATTTATTAATTTTTCATTAATAGTTGAAAATGTTTCTTTTATAAGTTAAAAATTCAAATATTCAATTGTTTTTGTTAGTCATCATTTTTCTTAAGATTTTACTCATTTGTTGACAATTTGAATTTTCATTTAAAAAATTAATCACGTTTGTGAAAAATTCATCTGCCTGGTTAAGAATTAAACTATTTTGCTAAAAGTTCATCTTTTTTCGTTAAACTGAACGGGCTGATTAATCATTTTTTTTTTAATAAGTATTTTTTAATTTAGAACTTCAATATTTCATTTATGGTTTTAAACTTATCTTTTGTAGTTGAAATTCCAACTACTTGTTCGAAAATTTATATATGTATATATATATATGTATTATTGAAAATTTATCTTGTGTTAGAAAATTAATCTTCTTGCTTGAAAATCTATATTATTAGATTAAAAATTTAGCTATTCGGTCCACAATTTACCTATTTCATTAGAATTATCATCATTTTTTTTTAATTCTTCCTTATAGATTAAAAACGCAACTCTTCTTTCTGTAGTTGAAAATATAACTTTCTTCTACGAAATTGGTCTTTTTGTCTTGAAAATTAAGCTGCCTCCAGAGTTTCACGTAATGTGGAGACGTTTCCTACATGCAGAAAAATGAAAGGGTAGACCATCCACATATATGTGCACACTGTTTATATTTAAAGGTCAACTATAGGATAGCATTTTATATGGATAAAGTAGCTATCTCTAGAAGGTTCAAACGGAAGGTTCAAACAGATCATCTCAGAGGGTCCACTTGATCATCTTGGCCGGTTGCCTTTAGCAACAGAAGGAGGTTAGCAGATCGGCCACGAAAGCCAAACTGATCATCAGAGAGAGCTAAACTGTTAATTATAGAGGGTCGATATGATTATCTCAAAAAATCGACTTTATTTTCTCGGAGAGTCGACTTGGCAATCTGAGAGGGTTGATTTGATTATCCTATTTCCTCTGCTCGTGCTGTCCTTTTATTAGGTATGTTTATATACACACATCTGACATTGCAATCTCTCGTATAAGGGACTGGAAATTACAAAATTAAGTGGAACACACGCAATACGTAATTGCACATTGACAAAATATGTTTTGGAGTACGAAAAACTGAGGACACGGCGAGACTGCACTGAGCTTTAAGATTTCAAACACTGGAGTAAATTCAGAAACTGATATCACGCATCTCGTGGCTTTTTGCATGATCAATGAATGATGGAATTTTTTGCACGTTTCAGGTTATTAACGAAACGGTGATAACAATTTGATAGTTGAGCGTCGAGTGATACCTTTGACCCTAATCCCTTGAAAAAATCGAATTATATCTTGAAAATTAAAAAGAAAAAAAAATATCCACTTTTCACTGTGTTCTCTATTATGCAGTTTAATCTCTACTCGTGTCTGGAATTTCGAAAAGCAGTTTAGATTGATTAAAAATTCGTTTGAATCCAATTAACAGCAGATATGACGCTAAACGGCTCAATGACGTTCGCTGTCTCCATAAATATTCTCGGCCTTTTAATCCTCTCGCGCATAATTGACGCGTAAATATTTACCTTCTGGGACAGTTTATTATATTGATTCTGATATTCTTATAACAGTCAGACTGACCATAAAATGTGAGCTCTACTATGTCCTAAAAATTATGAATGGTCCTTTTGACCATCTAAAAGGACAGACTTACTCTAAATGTTGACTCACTATCTTTGAACATCAATTTTTCTCCGTGACTGACTCTAAATTCTTACTCTTTAACCTTGAACACCAATTTTTCTCCATGACTGGCTCTATAAATTTTGACTCTAAGTTTGAAAACAAATTTTTCATCGTGACTGACTCTCTAACTTTGAACATCGATGTTTATATGTGACTGACGCTCTAAATTTTTATGCTTCAACTTTATACATCCATTTTTCTTCGTGAATGACTCTAAATTTTGACTCTCAAAGTTTGAACATCCATTTTTCGCTCTAAATGACTCTCTTAGCTTGGACTCTAGAACTTTGAACATTTATTTTTTCTGTGACTGACTCTCTTACTTTTAGAATACAATTTTCTCTATGACGGACGCTCTAAATTTTGACTTTCTAACTTTGAACGGCAATTTTCCTCCGTGAATTTAGGCATTTATTTTTTCCGTAAATGACTCTCTAAATTTTGACTCTCGATCTTTAAACATCCATTTTTCTTCGTGTCTAACTCTTTAACTTTGAATATCCATTTTCCTCTGTTACTGTCTCTCTAACTTTGAGCATCCATTTTTCTCTATGATTGACGCTCTAAACTTTGACTAAATTTTGAACATCCATTTTTTTACGTTACTGACTCTTTAACTTTGAACGTCCATTTTTTTTCGTGACTAATATTCTAAATTTTCACTCTCTAACTTTGAACTTCCATTTTTTCCATGTAATGTGTACGTGGTGTAATAGGGATTACACCGTAATATATTTTGACAAGTGAATTCTCCCTCTGGCAAAGGTTTCGACTTGAGATACTGTTGAGATTTCATTTACGCATCTTTTATTCTTGAAACAAAAAATTTGTTTCCGAAGAATCTCGGAATTCGAAGTGCTGAGCGACCGATAATTGAATGAGGGGACGTGTGAACGAGGTCGGAACACCAAAGACTCGACTTACGTTAACGTATTTCGTACGCCACTATCGTACCAAATTTCTACCGCACGTTACTCAGCGGATTCTTGTCCAGGAAGTGCGGAACATCCCCGAGAATCCTGGACAGGCCCAAAGTCCATGTGGACAGTATAGGGTGAAGGAAGCAAATTCCAGCCAGTGATTTATTGTCCTGGAATGTTGAATCCTTTCTGTCCACTAGAGTCGTAATTTTCAAGGAGATGTCTCTACGTCCTCCCGGAATTCTTATCAAATTTACACTCGATTTTGTAGGTACTATGCAAATTTTAAAAAAGGATAGTTGGTTCCTCCGTTCGATTTTCTTTCCTATGGAAAGTAAAAATATTAATTTCTTCGAAGTTTTTAGCATCCCGGGAAATATTCTGAAACCCATTAAATAATTTTAAAAACTCGTACAAATCTTTTTTGGTCCCATGAAGTTTTTTTAAATTAGTTTAAATTAATTATAATCCTGCAAATTCTCTTAAAATCATTACATCGCATGTGAAATTTCAAACCATATTTAAAACAATGTCAACAATTTCAAAATACTGTGTCGTTAGGGACACACGTCAAAATGTCATTGACGTATCGGAAATAGAAGGTTTATTTAAAAGGTAGTTTTTAGAGGATGTCTTTTTCGAGTCCTTCCATTGCTAAATCGGAAATTATACCGGAGAGAGAGGATCCCATGGGGGTACCAAAGATTTGTTTGTAATATTGATTTTGGAATATGCAATATGCGTTGTCTAAACAAAGTTCTATTAATTCTAAAAATTGTTGAATTGGTATGTTGGTGTGTTCTCTGATTTTAAACGAGATAGTTCTTATATTTTTTTAAAACAAGTTCTTTAGGAATATTTGTAAATAAGGATTTGGCGTCTAGAGAAACAATTTTATAATTAGCAGGGATTTGAATATTTTAAATTTTTTCAATGAGATCCCAACTATTTTTAATATTTGATGTTGTTTTTCCAATTACTAATTGAATAAATTTTCCAGTATATTTCAAAATGTTATAGATAGGAGACCCGATCAAGGAAGTGACAGGTCTTAGTGGTATGTTTTCTTTATGGATTTTTGGCAGTCCGTAAAATTTTGGAGCAATACCATTGTAGCTTTTGAGGAATTTAGCTGTATCTGAATTTATAAAACCGAGTTTCAAAAGTTTGGAAAAGTGTTTATTAAGTTCCCTTTGTACTTTTTGTGTCGGATCTTTAGTTAATTTAGTGTATGTTTTAGTATCTAGTAATAGGGTTTCACATTTTTTATAATCTGTTTTGTTTAGGACGACGGAAGTATTACCTTCATCAGATCTCATGACAAATATGTCAGTGTTTCGTTGTCAGAATACATTTTGTTTTATTTCCAAGAATTTCAAGTTCAGGTTTAATATTGTTATTGTAATTTTTGTTAAGGTATTTTTGTAAGTTACTAAAGATTTTAGATCTAAGTTCGGTTCTTTTTTCGTTAGTAATCAAATCAATTTTGTTTTCTATGCATGAAAGGGTTTCTTCAACGATAGATCCTTTGTTTTTAGGAGAAATGCAAAATTTTTCTTCTAGGCTTAAAAAATAACCCACATCTTTAGGAATTTCTGTTTCAGTGAGATTAATGAGCCATCTTTTGTTCGATCGCCTTTTGGAGTTGATGTCATAGTATTTTGTTGTGAGCCATTCAAATTTCGTTATCGATTTTTCTATTAAGACTTTCTCAAAATTGTTAATTATATTGTCTTGACAATCAAAAAATCGTTTATCTAAGTCAAGTAATCAAAATTTCCCTAACATTTTTAACAAACACGTCTTATCTTTAAAAATTCTTTTTTACTAGGTAACTAGTTTACTTCCATATGTATCCCTGATGAGGCTTGGCGTCATCAAGCGGAAGCTTGTTTTTTAATAAAAAACTAAGTGCCATATCACGACTAGTAGATCAACACTGTCGTTCCAAGGCCCTAACATTATAATCGAAATCTCTTCAAAATTTCTAAAATTACGGAATATATTTTCATATATTTTTAAATATATTTCTTAATTATTCAAACTTTTCCTAAAAGTTTGGAAAAAATTCTACAAAATTAAAAACCTTCTCTTAAAATCTTTCACATTATTCTTTAATAATTTTCAAAATCTTCAGGAATTCTTTTTAAATATTGGCTCAAGTGTTATTTAAAAATGAATTTTAGTATAATACTTTTAAATTTGAATAATTTAAATCCTGCATTACAGGAAAAATAACAAAATTACTGAAAAAGTCAAATAATTTAAAATTAATCTCACGTATTTGAAATCGTATAATTTCAAATCTTACTTCCAAAAAATAATAGATTTAAGCTTTCAAACTTTTACAATTTGATGCTTCAAGAAATGAATCACTTTCTATTTAAAACATTCCAAATGTAACCAATATTCTATTTCCTTTAATTGTCCCTGGTTGAAAATTTTGTACAAAAAAGTAAAAAATAAAAAAAAACATTTTTGCCGAAATTTAAAAATAAATACAAAACATTACACAACTTTATACATTTTTTCTTTTTCAACTGCAGTTTTAATTTAAATATCAGAATTTTAAAGTAGATTAGAATCAAATTTAAAATCCTATTTAACGTCTAATAATCAAGTCAATGTATAGAATTCCTTATAATAAAACAAAGAATCCGACGGCCAAGTTTGGAGAACCACCATAAAAATGTCCTATTGCCATTTGAAACAAGATCCCGAAAAAAGTCATCAAACAATCTCTGGACCAAAATAAAAAAGGAGGAAAGAAAAATGAGAAGGTAAACAACCAAATTCCCTTTCTTTTTTTATATTTCTTTCGTCTTTGTTATTTTATTATTGTCAAATCACAATAAAAGAATATATATAAGTAATATTCATAAAAGTTTCGTTACCCATACAGCACCTTGATCAAGGTAAGGCACATTAAATCAGGTAGGAACAGCAACGAAACAGCGATGCTATCTCTACGTTTAAAATTTGAAGTGGTAGAATATTACAAGACAATAACGAATAATCGTTATTGAACGATTATTTATATAAGTTTTTTACTTTAAATTTTTACTAACTAGGCAAGTTTTATCTAACAAATTTGTTGGTTTCGGCCGGATGACAACACATTTTCGAAAAATGAAATTGTAGACTATTCAAGGGATGCGTTTGCAAACGAAAGATAAAAGAGTCAAACGGCTGGATTTTTTGGTTTAGATGTCGTAGTTTCTTTAATTTTTATTGTTTGCTTCGGCTGCTTACCTTAGTTCGGGATGGATTTGGCTGTCTTGCTTACGTTTGTTTCGATTAGATGTCTTGGTTAGGTTAGCTTCAGTTCTCTTTGTTGATTTTGTTCATTTTAGTTTGCTCTATAGATTTATTGCATTTGAGTTTGCCGCATAAGTTGCCCTCTTTTGGGTTAGTATTGTTGGTTACGTTCTTGCGGGTTTGATTAACAGTCTTTAAAACCAAATCTCCCTAAGCAAACGTAACCAAAGGCGCTAACCCAAACCAACATAAGCAACACGACCAATCTAAATTCATGCAAACAAAACAACAAAATTAAATAAACGTAATGAACAAAGCAAACCGAAACGAACGTAATCAAATCAAACAATCCAACCCGAGCGAAAGAATCTAAACAAGCTAACTCGCACTAACCAGCCTAAACAAACCGAACGTTTGTCTTTTGTATCTCTCCTTTTGTAGCGCATTCCTGAAATAATAATCAAATAAGTCCTTTTTCGGCAACGCATAGCCATCTGACACAAATCAAAAATAAATTTTTTTTTTAATTGAGGTATTTCTTAATAAAGAATCTGAATCTGCAATAAAAAATATAGGCGAGATAAATTTGTTCGGAGATGCAAATAAAAATACTTAAACTAAAATGCTTTTCAAATTCAAACATTAAAAATTAGAGCCCAAATTTTTCTTAATTCAAACTTTTAGTAACTCATCCGTTAAAATAAACGCTTTTAACACCTTCAAATTGAAAGATTTTCAAAATTATATCATATTAAACAATTTTAGGTAGAAAACATTAACTTTTATATCGTAATTTATTTTCAAATTTTTTCACAAAAATTGACTAAAGAATAATTTTTATCATTTCGAGGAATCTAATAAAGAAACTAATGTTTAGTTTTTCTGAGAATTTTAATTAAAATACTGTCATTCTTTTAGAAAGTTTCATAATGCTTAGAAAGCTTCTCAGTCTGGTCTGCGAAATTTTTAAAGAACTACTTTTGGGTTTGAATGTTTTTTAATATTTGTAGGTTTTAAATTACTTTTTAACTTTTTCAAACCACCCAATACACGTTTAGCGTACACAATTTTTTTCTAAATTTGTAATGGTTTTATTTTTATTCGTTTTATAAAAGTTTCCTTT
>NC_046660.1:75414650-75473619 GCF_010883055.1 Belonocnema kinseyi | reverse complement strand
CATCGCTTTTATTATTGATGAAACTCTGGTGATAGTTGTAGATATCTAGATTAAATTTTGATCGAAAAAATTATTACTAAATTGAAATTGCTGCCAGATACATGATTATTTGTAATATCCAAAGTTCTTGGTGAAAGTGTAGTATTTTTTAATATTCTAATTTTTTGTAAAGCATATGTATTTCATGTCCTATAAAAATTGACATTTACGTAAAAGTCGAAACGCAGGTGCAAATTCTAAAAGTATCGCTTATAAAATTTCTATATTTAGTTAAAATTTGTACATTTTTACGATAAACTACAAATATTTGGAATATCATTTTAAGTAAATTTTTCCAATATTTTAACTTTTGTAAAATATTTCATTTTTTTGCGATGATTTGTTATTTTTTACCATAATTTACGTAAAATTAAAATTTCTTTTATGACGTCAGACACTAAAATTAGAAAAAAAATTTAATCCTGCATTTTTCTGTAATACCTTGTAGATTTTTGTAACAAAGTAAAAAAAACATTAATCAAAGTTATACTCTCGCAATCGAACCACGGGCCTACCGATTGCTGGACGGGTACTCTTACCACTAAGCTACTCCAGAGACCAAAAGAATAAGAATAATTTTGTAGCGAAACACTGTCGTTGGGAAGGTCTTATGTTGTAATACTTTTACTTTTGAATAATGCTTGTACCAAAAGATAAAATCTTTCAAAGACAGCGTTTCTCGGAAAGAAGATTCTTCTTTCGATCTCTCCAGTAGCTTAATGGTAAGAGCGACCGACCGGCAATCAGTAGACCTGTGGTTCAATTTCCAGCGGAGTGATGGAGAAGATTTTTGTTCAGTGAAAATTTAATTTTAAAAATTACAGTTGTCGAAATGTTATGCTTCCCTGTACATTTTTTATTCCACCAAGGTTGCACTCTAAATGGGTACTGATTTGTTAGACACTTGTTCAGCTAAAGTTCTCAAATTACTATGCCCTGGAGTTTCGAAGCTTTTTTGCAGTTTGAGAAAGTGTCACATTGGGTTAATATTATGGAATAAATTACGAAATGTTAAGCGCTTGAAACATGATGCGTTTAATAAGGCGATATATTTTCTGAAACGTTTCCAAACAATGCATGAAGGGTATAATGAATGCACTTGGTCGTAATAAATAGCATAATTCATATTTTTGTGGCATGTAGAACAGAATTGCAGGTTGCAAATTTAGTCTACAGTCAAAATACCACTAACACGCTTAAACTTTAGGAGACAGATGGTCCAGCACCGTTTATCATAATCTCCCGCAACTGTGGAATAATTCTGTGGACCGTTTCGCATCACCAAACGTGCCCCACAAATGTATTACATAATTTTCCATTACGCAATAATTTCCAATTCAGCCGACGTTTATAATTCCATCCGGAAAATTTCTGGTTTGCAGAATAACGAAAAACATTATAGGCAGACTTTAACGTTTTTTAGCAGTGTGCATTCGTTTAATTTTTAAACATTTTGATTTGGTCGCTTGATATTCAGAAAGGATCTGACTTTATTGCGCACATTTGTGGAAATTATTTATAGAAAATTATAAATTCACTTGATATAAATTTAATTCAAATACTAGCTCCTAAATTTGATTTTACCGCAGTTAATCATATTTTGACTATTTCATAGAAATCTTAAGAGCCAAACTCCATCTACATTAAATCCCTTGAGTATTTCTTTTCCTTTTTAAATTTACACCTGAATTCAAAAAATGTACTTTTTTTAGATTGTCACATTTTCCGTAATAGAAATCTTTAATGATTTCTTAAAATTTCGTGCAAACGCAATCTTGTATGGCTTCTTGTTGAAGACCTGATTGATTACATAGTGCGTGAACATGACTCTTAGTGGCTGTTTTCAGTTTGTCCATTTGGATTTTCTGGAATTTTGTAAATCGCAGTTTCTAAACAAGGATGTTCAATTTTGACAGTTTATTTCTAAACGAGAAATTTAAAATTGTGGAAATTTGTTGTTAAAATTTTTCAATTAAACCATAGTTTGTAAAAAAATTTCACACTTTCAAAGCGATGATAAAAATCAAATTATTAACAGCAACTTAAAGTTTCTTAATTGAATGTGGGAAGAGGTAGACAAAACAATTTAAATCTTAAAAAGGTTTTAAATATTTTTTAAACAATACGTAGATTTTTTAAGATTTCGAAAAAAACTTTTTCTAAGAATCTTCACAGGTTTCCAACGAAAAAAGAACGTTTCCTAATATTCCTGGTGAAAAATAAAAATATTTTGTTTCAAATTAATGTTAGCCAAAAATCGTACATTTTTAAGGCATTTTAAACAATCTTCTTAAATTTTGTAAAATAATGTAAAAGGTTTTAAACCAAAATTTCTTGATTATGCAACATTGAAAAGTCTTATAAAAAATCGAGTCATTAATAAAATATTTAGGAGCTTTTTTAAAATGCTAAAAGGGTTTCAGAGAATAATAGAAATGCTTAGGATTCCTTGGAAAATTAAAATTATAATTTTAATTCTTAAAGAAAATTCAAGAAGATCTTAAAGGATTTCCGAAGGCGTATAAAAATGTAAAAAATTAAAGGTCTTCAGGAAATTTTTTCTTTATTTTAAAAGATTTCAAAATAAAAAAATATTTAGAAGCTACAAAAATAATTCAGTTTTTTAAAAAGATTTAAAAATTGTAAAACGAATTTTATATATTTGAACATTCAAAAAGTTTTAGCTTGAAAAGGCTCTTAAACTTTCTTAACAAAATGCAGATGTTTTAATATTAAAAAAAATTTGGAAGCTTTTAAAATTTGTAAAGGTTTCCGAAAGAATAAAAAAGTGGCAAGTTTCGTGGAAAAATTTAAAGTGTTTTTTTTATTTTTAAACATTGATTTCAAAAAATTATTTAAGAAAATTTTCAAATGATTTTACATATTTCAAAATCCATCAAAAATTAATTCGGAAAATGTTAAGAAAACTTCAGCAGTAACTTGATTTAGTTTAAAAGATATCTAGGAACTGCAGAAGTTTCAAAGAGATGCCAATAATTTAAAACTTTGGAAAATCTTCGAAAAATTATAAAATATTTGTAATTTTTTTCTAAAGTTCTGCAAGTCCTGAATATATTTTAAAGTAACTCAAATTTTCACTAAAATTTTGTAAAATCCTGTGATATAAAGAAATCTTTTAGAAAATTTTAAAATACTTTTTCAACATATATGAAATCTTCCAAAATTTTTTTCAATTTAAAAAGAGTCTCTTATGTTGAAAATTTATATTTTCTTTTAAAAAAGTTGAAATATTTTGCATACAATTTCTCTCTTTTGTGAAGCTTTAAATATTTTTAATAATTTAATATTTTTAAGTCTTTTGGTTGTCCTATCAATTAAATATTACGTTTTTCTTTGAAAATTTATTATTTTTTCGTTGAACGTTCAACTATTCGCTTTACAAATTAACTATTATGTATAAATTTTGATTTGACATATCTGAAATCTTCAAAAATATTTGTGAACTTCCTCGAAAATTTTATTAAAATTTAAAAAGAGAAAAGTTAACGGGAAGAAATCAATTCTCGACGAAATTAATTTTTCTTC
Source organism: Belonocnema kinseyi (assembly GCF_010883055.1). NCBI lineage: Eukaryota > Metazoa > Arthropoda > Insecta > Hymenoptera > Cynipidae > Belonocnema > Belonocnema kinseyi. Next base: position 75,470,034 of record NC_046660.1, on the reverse strand, counting down.
GAAAATTATACCATCTCGATTGTTCGCCTCTATTTCAGTAAAAAATTGAAGTATTTCCCTTTTTATCAGAAAATGTGGTATTTAAATGTATATAAATAATTCAAGATTTTTAGGAATTCAAAATAAATGAATGAATCATAATAAAATAATTCTTTTTTCTACAATTGGAGGGTGATACTTTGGATTTTAAAAAGTTTTATAAGTATAAATAAACATTGCAATGCACGAATTGAATATTTGATTATCAAAAAAAATATTTAAAAATTACTATTAATATTTATTTTTCCGGTTAAATAGTGTTATTTGTTTAGCTAAATAGTGCTATGTACTACTATTCTTTATTTTTCGCATTAAGAAATACTTTTCTCTTTAAATAAAACTCCACGCGAGCGATTAATGATGCTAGTAGACAAAATTTTTGAGCCAATGAAACGTTTATTTGTTCCTTATCCAAGTTACTGTAATTGATCTCATCAATTGATTAGATAAATATTTGATTCTTCTTCAAATCTTATGAAGGCTCTTTAAGAAAATATTTTTCTATAATGAGAACTTTACTTAAGACGTATATTCTTAGAGTACAAATAAGATTTCGCTACATCATCATATCTCAAAATCCCTTTTCTCCCAAGAGGTACTAACTACATTAATGAAAGAGGCAATTATCGGAACCGTTTGCTAGTCGTCTATGTGCATCTACCTTTAATCAACCTCCGATTCCCTTAGATCTGCAATATACAGGCAGAAAGGAAAAGCCGGACGGAAGTGAGGCTAAGGAGTAGTGAGTGCCGGATGAGGGGACAAGAAATTCAGGGAGGGTTTGCGAAGGAGGTTCAAGACAATAAAATCAAAGGCAGCTAATTCGTTTAATGGCCATGACCCACGTTATTTATTTAGAGGGTATCGACCAAGTAAGAGTTTGAAGTGAACCTGCCGATCCAAAGTCACGTTTGCACAAACACGATCGGGTCGATTTAATCAAAAGTCTTTTCTCTCGTTTTTGGCTTTCTTTCCTTCCGTTCGCCTTGCCTTCCTCCCAGGTTCAGAATAAGCGGCGGTCCAAGAACCTCGCGTCTGGTTATATCCGTTATCGATTCACAGTCGTTCCCCTGTTTCACGTGCCAGGTACTGAGAAAGGCTTTGAGAAATCTGATAATATAAAGCACTGTCGCTTTCAAAATGAATTTGATAAATCAACGGTATTTTCTTGCTTCTTGTATAAATTGTACTTTCTTGATTCAGTGTTCTATAATGGGCTGTCTGCAAATTTTATTTTTCAAAATACATCTACATGTCAAAACATTCAATTTGAGTCATCTCCGAAAAAATCGGAATCATATAAAAGCTTTCAACATACAGTGGTCTCAAAAAATTTGTGTGTTTTTTTTATTTTTTTGAACCCTCTAATAACAAAATAATTATCAATATAACACAATAAATTTTATTTTTTACAAAAAATTTGCATACCAGGACCTTCAATTTTAGAGGTCTTTAAGGACTATCATTATCATACTTAGAGAAAAAAACTCCAGTCTAGAGATTTTAAGAAACAAAGTTTCCGCATTTTTCTACTATTTTATATAATGTTAAAAAAGGATACAATAAAATAGAATTTTCATTTTTAAATGCGCATCTTTATTCAAAAACCCTTCAGTTTGAGCAATCCCTCAAAAAATCACACCAAAAAATTTTCCAGCAAACAAGGCGTAACTAAACTTATACATTTTAGATCCGTTTTTATTCGTTTTATTCGCTCGCCCCTCCTATAGTAGTCCAAAAATTGAAATGCCTTTATTTTCTTTTATTCTTTCTATTCTGGTAACAAATAAAATGTTAGAAAATCTTAATGTTTTTTCCGTATATATGGAGCAATAATTTAACACTTTGTAAAATTTAATTTTTTGATTCAGCGTGAAAAGGCAGATCTTTTTACAGAAAAAATTTGATAAATAAAGTATCACTATGATAGAGAACGTTTTTATTTGTTACTAAACATCCACATGCCAATTCCCTCAATTTTGGTAATGTTTTAAGAAAATCATACTATAAGAAAGGATTCCAACATGGAGATATAAAAAAAACAATATATTCTCTTTTTTCACTGACTGATAATAAAAAAAATCTATGTTCTTGAATAGCTAACTTTTTGTTGTATGCACATCTACATACAAAAACCTTCAATTTCAGTAGTTTTAAAATACTATCATATTAAAATACAAGATTCTAGGACACTAATCTAAAAAAAGCGAAATTTCTTCATTTTTCTATTACTGCACACTAGGGTGGCTCAAAAGCGCTTTTTTTATTTTAGAGGGCAACGATCCCCCCATTTTTCCAAATCCGAAAAAAGAAATTACCTAATTTTTTATTTCTTGATTTTTCGATTTTAACAGGTGTCGGTTTTGACTTGATGTTTCCAATGTAAAATGCATGGGGAAAATACAGTTTCTTGAGTTTTTGGAATAATTTTTTAGGGGTTTGAAAAAAAATTATAGGAAAGTATAGGCACCTGTAGAGAATTATCCAACGAAGAATTTCATGTACTAGACACATGGATTTGATACCCCTACACACCCCCACGAGTACCTGAAAACTACCCTTAAAACAAAAAATGTTAATTCTTGATGAAATCGACCTTTTGTAGACTGTATTCTCGTCCTTTTTTACTTAAAATGATTAATATTGGTCTAGCGAAATATTTATTATCAATAATTAATTAATTTTTAATTATCAGGCAAATGATATTTGTTGCATTTTTTTTTGAACATTTTTTTATTTTCCTCAAAATTATTACTATTAGTCTACTGGAATTTTTATAACATTAGTTCATTAATTTTTTATTGTTTAAACTATTGGAATACGTTTCAATTTTTTTTCAAATTCGTTTTTTCCCTTCAAAATTATTACCATTGGTCTAGTGAAATATTTATAAACATTAGTATTAGTCAGTAATATTTGAGTAATAATTTTTATTTACCAAAAATTAAGAAGAAAAAAATTAATCAAACAATGTTGATAAATATTCCACTGAAGAAATATTAATAATTTTCAATGCAAAAATTATTCAAACAAATTCCATTTGTTTGAACAATGGAAAATTAATGAATTAATGTTAATAAATATTATATTAGACCAATAGTAACAATTTCTAAGGGAAAAACGAATTTTTGAAAAAAATGGTTTTAACAAATTAACTTTGTTTAAACAATAAGAAATTATTTAAGCAATGTTGATAAATATTCCACTAGAGTAATAGCGAAAATTTTTAAATATTAAAAATTAATTTAAAAATTATAATAGATATTTCACTAGACCAATACTATTAATTCGTAGTAAAAAAGACAAGAATACTATGTTCAAAAGCTCGATTTCATCAAGAATTGACGTTTTTTTTTCAAGGGTAATTGCAGGTACTCGTGGGGGTCTGTTAGGGGTGTCAAACTTATATATCAGATACATGAAATTCTTCGTAGGATAATTATCTACAGGCCCCCATACTTTCCAGTTACATTTTTTCAAACTCTGAAAAATTGTTTTAATAACTCAAAAACGCAATTTTTACCCATGCATTTTACGTGGGAAACTTCAAGTCAAAACCGACACCTGTTAAAATAAAAAAATAAGAAATTATGGAATTTCTTTTTTCGGATTTGGAAAAAAATGGGAGGGATCGTAGCCCTTTAGCATGCAAAAAAATGTTGCCATGCATTTTTGGACCACCCTATTGTACACACTTATGACAAAAACAAAATACTATGAAATAGTAAATTTGATTTTGCCATGCACACCAACCAGTCAGAACCCGCAATTTGAGCCATGCCCAAAAAAACATACTAATAGAAAGTCTTGTAGCATATAGTAGTTTAATAAACGAAATGGCTTCATATTTATTATTTTTAAGCACCTGATAATAAAAAGCATTGCCACATCATAGCGAATGTAATGATGCTATGAATATTATATCTGATGTATAAAAAGCTTTTTCTCATATTTGATGTGACAAGACCTTCAATTTTAGCCATCTTTGAAGACAATCTTATTTCAGTACTATGAACCAAAAAAATGAAATTTCCTAATACGTCTTTTTCTTCAATCCTTGATAAAAGAACAAAATCAACATGGCACACCAAATTTCATGTTTTTGTACACATTGACAAGTACACATCCGAAAATTTGAGCCATTCACAATAAATAAAATGATACAAAAGCTACCAAAATAGGAAACTACAAAAGTGAAATTTCCTCATTATTCTTATCATTCTAATCTTTGATAACAAACAATCATCAGAATGATGTAGAAAATTGCATTTTTCAATAAACATTTACATTTTAAGACTTTAAATTGGAACAATTTCCGAGAAAAACAGACTGATAGAAAAGCTTGCAGCAGAGTGAACTACAAAAGAAAAAATTCCTCATTTTACTTATTCATCAATATTTGATAACAAACAAAAAATATTCCCGCCGCGCGGGCATATTCTCGTTGGAAATTATTCTTAGGAATTACAGCCATAAATTAGAACAGAATTTTTTTTCATTTGTTTTTAAAGAAGGTTCTTAAAGAACCTACGACTTCAAGATTACATTCTTCTTAGGACATTCGCGCTGGATAATTTGCATCCAATATAGAAGTTTCATAAAAATAATTTGTAAATCTTGTTTAAATCCACTAAAAATAACGCTTACACTAACGGATGTCTTAAAACCAAAAATTGCATATTTTTAAAAAAGATTCCAACTTTTTGAATTTTTATACAATTAACCAATTTTATGAGAATAGTTTCAAAATTATTATATTTTATTTCTAGTAGAAATTTGGATAGATAATTCTTAACCTATTAAAAAGAATGTTGTCATTTTTTTTAATTTCCGAAATTTCGAAAAGCATAAGTTAAAATTTTTTTCAAATTATTAATAACCCATGAACTTTTTTCTTCAAATTTTTAACAAGTTTTAACTTTTTGAATTCTGGTCTAATAGGAAAATTTAAATGAGATAATTTCTACATAAGTTCGATAACTAGTGAATAATTTAAATAAAGTTTCCTAATCTATCAGAAAAATATTTTTTTCTATTTCTCTGAAAAGTTTCCAAATTTTCAAAAGTATATAATTTTCCTAATTTTTGTCAAAATCAAAAATTTCATGTTGATTAGTAGCAAGTCTTTTGTTTGGAAGTATCTGGTTAGGAAACTAAACTCGACCAACTTGATTTCGTAATGAACATGGAAATACAAATACTTCATAATTTTTATATTTATTCACCACTTTTAACACAAAAGAAGAGACTTTTAAAAAGAAAAGAAATTTTTTTAATCTGCATCGACGAATCGAACGACACAAATTTCCAGTTTTTATCCTTCTTTACGTAGCAACCTGGGCGTGACTCCATTAGGAGTCGTGCCGATGCTACCCTCGGAATCTAATGTATTTTAATGGCATTCTTGAGCCGCCGGCTTCTTTTCTACTACCGCGAGCATTAACGAGAGAGTTATCCAAAGTCTATGGGGATGGCTTTCGCCTTTTCTTAAGCGAGGTTAACGCGCTTACTTAGCTTAAAGTTCATTTATTGTTCCCCTAATGCTTAAGCATCTTACGAAATTCTCCTTTTTCTAGCCTCTCCTAATTCGCGAGAGTCGCCCATTATTTTAGTCTATACTATACGAAACAAGGATAATGGATAGAGGAAAGTTCAAAATTTAGTAACGCTATGATACCCTGTAATAAATACTACCATGTACTGCGATGCTGGAACCTGTCGTGGAATTATATATATTTTAAGTGGATAAAGACTTTTATAGTCAGCCATTTGACGACTAAAGTGTTTTCTTCACTACGAAGGTAATACAAGGTTAATTTCATCAAGCAAACTGAGGGCTAGACCATTTTTAATTTTGAAATCTTTTTTATCAGTTATGTATTTTTTACTTTTTTATTAGTAACTTGATAGTTATTTCACTGAAGATTATTCACAACGTCTTGATTTAAGGGAAGTGACTTTTTCAGGGTGCCGGCTGCAGGTCATGGACAATTTTTAATCAGAGAAAATTTAGGAAATCTTGTCGATTAGGGAAAGTCAGGAAAATGTCAGTGATTTAAAAAATGTAAAAGCCACTTCCAGACACTATTTTCAAAAATCATTTTTCTAATGGTAAAGTTCTTATATATTTGAAATGGAAAGGTCACTTTAGTCACTTTTCCTTTAATAAATTAACTTATGGGTTTATCACTACTGAAGTTAAGTTTATACTATTTCTGAATTATCTTGGTTTCTTTTGGAATATTTTAGAATATTTTGAATTATTCTTAAAACATTTAAGATTCTTCAATTATTTAAAGGGATTTAAACGTATTGCTTAAAATTTTAGAGAATTTTCATCAATTTTAAATATGATTTAATAATTTGAAGAGATTACAAATGATATTCAAGATTTTAAGGTATTTTTGAAAATTGCAAGGAATTTTCAGAACTTTAATACGTTAGAAGGGATTTCCGCAGATTTAAAAGAATATAAAAAAATTCAGGAAAATCTGAAAGATAATGAGGCATTTTTTTATTTACTGCATTTTAAAAAATGCTAAAAAATTAATTATGCTTTCAAAAATTCCAAGTAATTGTTAAAATCCGTAAAAAATATCAAATTATTTCTGAAGACTTTACAGGATTTGAATTAGGTTAGGGTACTTTTAATACATTTAAATAAATGAAAACGATTTTCAAAGGATTTTTAAGAAGTTTGGGTCATAAAGATTCTCGCGAATTTTAAAGAGCTTTAAAAATATGTTATTTAAATTTTTTAAAGAATCGGTTATAATTAGAATATTTAAAAACAATTCAAAGCAATTTCGAGACATTTAAATATTATATAGTTAATGTTCAAGGATATGAGTGGTTTTTAGGATATTGTAAAATGTGCAAATAGATTTTATAAGATTTCTGTAGATTTCAATGAATTGAAGAAATTTTAAAAGGTCTTGAAATTGGTATTTTACTAAATTTTCTAGCATTTACAGTCCTAAATTATACATTAAATTTATTTGAAAAAATTTTTTTAAAGAATGTTCTCAAAGCACGTGCGACCAGGGATTTAAAAAAATTTTACAGAACTTTAAGTAACTTAGGGTATTTTTTGTAGATTTCAATATTTAAATGTGATTCCAAAGATTTTTAAAGATCATAGAGTATTTTTGAAGACACGAAAGAATTTTGAATTTATTTCGATAATTTAAGGAAATAAAAAGATTTTCAAAAATTTCAGATATTTTAAAAATTTTAGGTAATTTCAAGTCCTTTAAAAAATTGCAAGGGATTTTAAAATATTTTACAGAGCATGAAGTATCTTAGGGTATAATTATTATACTTTAACAATTAAAAGTAATTCCAAAGGATTTTGAAAATCTTAGAGTATTTTTAAAAATGTTAAAGAATTTGTAATTTATTTTAATTTATTTGAAAAATTTGGAGGGAATTCTAGAATTTTGAAATATTTTCGAGTATTTTGAAATATTTCAACAGATGTTGATGGATTTCAGTAATTTGAAGGGATTTCGAAGGAAATTATGGTAGTTTCAAAACATCCAAAGAATTTTTATCGGTTTTGAAAAGTCTAGAGATATCAAACATTTCTATGGTAGTTTTTAAAAAATTTGAAGTTTTTTTAAATCTCGACAAGTGTTTTAATCAATTTCCCAAGATTTTAGTAAATATTGGCAGATTCCTTGTAATTTCATGGTATTTCAAATACCTTAATGGATTTCAAAGAATTTATTCAAAAGAATTCAAAAACTTCGTAGGATTTTAAATATTTTAACATATTTTAACGTATTTCTAAAAATTGTGAATAATTTTTAAGATTGTTGGAAGTTTTAAAAGATTCTGAAAAATTTCCAGTTGATTTAAATAATTTGAATTTTTTTTTAATTCCAGATTTTATCTATTTTCTAAACTTAGAATGAATTTTCAAGACCTTTATAAAATTGCAAGGAATTTAACCAAATTTTACAAGATTTGACAAATCATATGGTATTTTCAAAATATTTTAATAATTAGAGGTTATTTTAAAATATTCGAAAGATTTTTGCGTATTTTCAATTGTTTCAATGCATTTTCAAGAGCTTTAAAAAGTTTAAAGGGATTCCGAAATATTTCGAAGGATCTGTAAAACTTTAGGAAATTTTTAAAGATTCGAAGGAATCTTTCATTGATTTCACTCCAGAGATTAATAGTATTTTAACAGATTTCTAAGGATCGTATTGAATTTAAGGAATATAAACACATTTTAATGAGGCTTTTGAGAATCTCAGTAGATTTGAAACAATTTTACAGCAATCATAAGGTTTTAAAATATTTAAAAAGATTTCTAAATTCTTATTAATTTATACTTTATTCTGAACTGAAAAAATGGTTAATTGGGCCAACTATTTATTTTTTAATATATGGTACTGCCATTTTATTAGTTGGGACAATCATTTACGAAGTTGTTGGTATTAACTTAATAGTCATTGCAACTAATGGAATTATTGTACCACTAATAAAGTAGCAGTACCATATCCTACTTACGGAATTGTGGGCTCAGCTAACAATTTTTTTAGTTTAGAATCCTTATGAATTCTTCAGAATTCAATAGAACATTCGTCACGTTCTTAATACATATTAGTCACTTTGAGCTACTTTTTCATTTTGGAAATGTTTCTTTTTTTCATATGAAAAAAATTGGTTTATGCATGATAAATGAAAAATTGAAATGGAAAACAAAAAATTAGTTAGGAAAAACCAGAGAAAAGTCAGATAATTTTTAAAATTAAGTTTTGCGGCTAGCCTCGTTACTCGACTAGTTTATTTTTTAATAAGTGAAAAGTAAGGCTGTAGGATGATTCAACTTTGAACTTCAATTGAAGCGATGAGATAGAGAACTCGATAAAGACCCTCAATGTTTTGAATTATATGTAAAACTTTAGTTTTGAAATTATATAAGTTGTAATGAAAGTCACAATGCACACCCGTTCTCCATGCGTCACCAGACAGCTTTGGTTCAGTATTTTCAGCCTCCATTCAACTTCTAAGAGCCTCTTCATTTATTGTTTCAGATTTGCTGATAGTACATTCAAGATCAACATTTATTGTATAGCCTCTTGAAAATATTTAAAAGCAAATCTTTGAGAGTTTGCAGACTTTAATTTAAAAATTAAATGGTAAAATGATGTCTGTTAATATTATAGTGTTTAATATAAAAATAAATGCTCCAAATTACATGTTTAATTATATCACTTCATTATTGAAAATGTGAATAAATTACTAAACTAAGACGGTGGTCACTGGATAGGAAACCGAGAAATTAATATTAATTTTCACAGCGACCGGAAGGTTTGTTTAATTTAAAATAAGAAAACTTCAAGTTCATAAAATAATTATCAGTTTTATTTTGAAAAGCAGCATATAATAAAACGTCCCTAATGGTAAAGAGTATCTATAAAAAAATGTATTGATTAATAAGAGACAGTATTTTAAATGTGAGTTGCTGAATGAATACTTCTTCCCCCTATTCCCCCCTCTTTTATCCTTTTTTAAAAGAATTCCCTTTTTCCCTGATTTTAGATAATTTGCCCTTACCCTCATTTTTTCGCTGAAATTTTCGTATTTGGGTTGGAAATTTATTTCGAATGGATGAAAATTCAACTATTTCGTAGCAAAATCCGATAAATTTTGACTTGGAATCTAAAGAATTTAAAGAATTTCATATTGAATTCAATATAGTACCAATATATTAATTCTAATTAAATGAATTTATTCTCTTATTTATTTTGAAAATCATCTTATTTTCCCTATTTCAAGACTATTTTAAACTGTGAAGTCGGCAGTTAGCCAAAAATATTTTCATCCGCATGGCAGATAAAAATGTTAAAACCAAGATTTTTTCCGGCAACTAAAGCGGCGACATTTGGTTTATATGAGATAAATATATATATATTGTTAACAAACCTGGAATCTAAAGGCGAGAGAAATTAAATTACGCAATTCAATAACGAATATAAATCGAGTCATTTTTTATTTGTAATGATTAAAAACCAAAGAGTATGAGAGTTTTAAATCGTTTATAAAATTAAGAATTCTAGGTTTAACGCAGTGATTATCTGTCTGGTATCTTATCGGGTTCGAGTATTTTTTAGAAAACTAATTTGATGTTTAGAGGAAAAATTCTAATAGATGGACATTAATCATATTTAGCTTTTTATATTATCGACACTTTTCCTCGGATTTTGATTGTCGTTTTAGTAATTTCACTTCCTCTTTTAAATAATTAAAGTAATTATTTATTTTAAAACGCTTCACGCTTCATGAACCGTCGACGAGAGCTAAACCTCTTAGACGAAATGGAAAATCTAGGGTAAAACATACCATGAATAATAGATGACTATTCGAGCTGAACAAGAGATTATAGGAGGTGTTTTTGAAAATTCCTCGCTTCTTTCCTATTGAAAAAACATTTATTTGAATCCCAGGATTTAAAAATTCACAGAAAACTAATTTTTTTACGCATTTTAAGTTTTTGAAGATTGATTTCTATAATTTGGTATTATCTAAAGGAATAGAACAGAAAATTAAGAAAAATATTTGTTATAATAGATCATAAAAATTGACATTTTAACCACAGAATTAATACATGACATTTTTTGTTAAATACAAGACAGTCAAATTGTTAAATTTTGGTTAAAAAATATAAATTTCGTACGACAAACACTAGATTAAAGTGAAGTTGTTCAAAATTTAAGGTTTGATTTTTGTCAGTATTGTCAGATGTCAATATTCTATTAAATGTATCGATTTTTAGCAACTATAGTTAAAAGTTTAATTTAAAAAATAAAAAAAAATGTTGTTTAACATAATAGTTACATTTTTAAACAGGAGGATAAATTTCAGCTGAAATGCTAAACCGTCACAAGAATCAAGACAATTTTGAAAAGAGTACAACGAAATATAAATTTGAAAAAAAGAAATTTTTAAATAAAAATAAATGAATGTTTTAAACACAAGGAAACAAATTTTTAATAAAAACAGTGATAAATCCCAACAAAATTGTTTTCCGTTTACTTGTGGAAGAGATAGCAAAATATAATTTTAAAAATACATATTTTTCATATATAACCCTTACAAGTCTGTTTTATAGGATCAAAAAAACCATAAGTGAAAAATTGTTTTTAGCGATTTTTTGTGCTAATTTTTGGTTGTTGCGGTTTTTCAATATAGAGTTTGATCCTCATACATAAAATACTACATTCCACCGATAATTAGATATTTACAAGAATTGTTCAAACAATTTGTTATGGTTTTTAGCCATTCTCTCTTAGAATAAAATGAGAAAATCGCGGCTTTTACCAAGATTCTCATCTTACATTTGACTGTTCAGCTAGATCAAGGTAATATTTAATTAAATTTAAGAAAAGTAATTGTATAAACAATTTATTATGATTAAAAATTACATTATCTTAGATTAATGCTAGAAAGTTGCTGTCTTTTCTCTAATAATAAACTTAAAAATAAAAAAATAAAATTTTCAATTAAATTAAGATATTTAATTTTTATTATTGATGAATAAATATTTGTTTAAACAATTTACGATATTCATTAATATGCTTCCTAAACAACGTTAGAAAAATTAACAGTTATTTCAGACATTTCTAAGTTTTCGTCCACTTTTTACATAGAGTATGACTATAAAGAGTTAATATACAAATATAATTTTTAAAAAAGTAGTATTTAAAATCTATTGCAGAATGTTAAATCGGAGGCGGACACTTAACTAACCTTCCTAGTAAGTTAAAAGTGGTAAGGAAAAGTGGACTCTTATATTGATACTATATAGTTGTATTTTTTCGGAAATTTTTAACTTTTTGTCCACTTTTTACTTACTAGGAAGGCTACTTAAGTGTCCGCCTCCGATTTAACATTCTGCAATATATTTTAAAGCACTAAAAAATAATGTACAAGAATTTTTTTAACGTGCCTAAATTTATATTTAGGGGGAGAAATCAGCCTTCAAAGTTTTCCTATAAAATTCCTTGAGAAATTAATCAATTTAAATCCCGTTTAACCTTTCTTTAAACAGAAATTATGCTATATTGCAGTAAAATATAGAATTTTCAACCATCATTCCCTCAAATGGGGGTTATCTTCCCCTCTCTGGCTGACATATGCAGAAATTCCTGATTTTCACCCATGTTACATTTTATTTTTGAATGATTAATGAAGTGGTATAAAAAATGCAAGACGTCATATCCTTTTACACTCCTTTTCAGATTGAAAGAGGGTAAACTACCCTTAATGTAAATTAACATTTTCTTGAACAAGTATATCAGCTTTAGTTTAATGTTTCTAGTGAAAAATTATCTGTAGAACAGAAAATATTGTGGAAATAAAAAACATCACAGTCAACCAGTATTCAGTATCCCGATTCCTATTCGAAGTGGTTAAACCAACCTTAAAGCATGTTTCACATTCATGAAGCATTTTAGATGTTGCAAATGAATTATTGTATCATACGAAATTTTCAGAAATTTATTTTATTTATTTTGTTTAATATTTTGTAGAAAATAAAATTGTTTCACAGTACGAGATGATATTTAATGACAAGCGAGAGATTGGAGCTTAATAATTTAGCTTTTTAAGTAGAGATATGACTTTTGGTATGGCAGTTTCACCAGCAGGTGTATGTAACCTGTAATGTCTATGAAGAACAATATCTTGTAGAATATATATAAGTACTGTGAAATAATTTTATTTCATACAAAATATATTTTTTAAATACATAAATGTCTATAACATTTTTCAAAACAATAATGATTTGCAACACTTAAAATTCTGCATAAATGTGAAAAGTGGTTTGAGAGTGGCCTAACCCCTACGAATCAGCTTGTGAGAACCTCATACCGGTGGACTGGACTGTCTTCTATTTTCGCAGTGCTTTCTGTGTTGAAGATAATTTTTCACTACGACCATTGAACTGAAAGTGTTATACTTGTTCAAGAAAATAAAAATTTACATAAAGGGTAGCTACCCTCTTTTAATCTGAAATGGTGAGTTAAAGTATTTAACGTTTTGTAGTATTTGGAACACTTCATTACTCATTCAAAAACAAAATTTAAATTGGTAGAAAATCAGGATATTTTTTATACGTTAGAAGAAAGGGGTTGCTAACTTCCGTTAAAGCATACGGGAATGATGGTTAAAATCAATATTTTACTGCAATTTAAGAGCATAATTTAGGCTGAAAAAAGTTTACAGTGCCTTTGAAATAATTAATTTCACTGAAAATTATATTGCTCATGTAATTATTCCAAAATGGCGAAGGATGATTTCACCCACTACACATTAATTTGGGCTCGTATAAAAAATACGTGTACTTTATTTTTTAGTGTTCTAAAGCATTCTTAAGAACGAATCAATTTGAATGCGAGAACTTATATAGCCTACCTAGTTAGTGAGATAATAACACAGGCCCACAAAAAAAATTGTCTGCACGAGACAAGTGACTAAGCTACCCTTATGGATTTTGAGCCGCTGAATCTGAATATAGCCTCAGAATTTGTCCTGCACGTCTCAGTTTTCCCCTGGATTTAAAAAATAGGGAGAAAACTAGGGCTATTCGGGACATTAGTTTGATAATGCGAGTATACAGAAAAATAAGCGTACTGGTGTCATGTTCTTATGTGTTGCGACTCCTTAAGATCGAATTTATACACAAAAATTCCTAAGTGTGCTTATTGTTTCCATTTAAATTTGGCCACTAAAATTTTCGAGCTTTCACCATTTTCTCCCTAGATGCGAAAAAGAAGGGCAAGGCCTAGGGATTTTCTGGTCACACAGGGCATACAAAAAATTTGCCTGCAGGAAACAAGTGACTAGGCTACCCTTATGGATTCTGAGCCGCTGAATCCAAATCTGACCTTAAAAATTCTCGAAAACGTCTCAGTTTTCCCCTAGATACAGAAAATAGGCAAAAACCTAGGGATATTCTAGACGTTATTTTGATAATACCAGTATATGCGAAAATAGACAGATGGATGTTATAGTTTTAATTGCCGCGACCTATAGAGACTTAATTTGTACACAGAAATTCTATAGTGTGCCTTTCGTCTCCCCTAGCTTGGGTAATTCTAGGGAAATTGAAGGTCTTTCATATATTATATAGATTTGTACAGGGAAAAAAATAAAAATGCCATATATTTTGCAGGGTTGCGTACTAAGTCTAAATATGAACCCCACATTTTTTGGGTTTGTTCCAATTTGTCTTTAGATGTTAAATGTAGGGAAAAGCCTAGGGAATTCCTGGTCACACAGGCCCACCAAAAAAAAGTTGCCTGCACGGGGCAAGTGACTGATTTCAGACTCAAAACTGTAAAGGATATTAGGTTTTTGTCATTTTTTCCCGTGTAAATCTAGATAATCTGAGAAAGCCCTTCATTTTTTCTAGAATTACCCAAGCTAGGGTAAATAGAAGGCACACTGAAGAATTTCTATGTACAAATTAAGTATATAAAAGTAGATGCACCTGAGAAGATAATATCGATGTGCCTATTTTCGCGTATACTGGTATTATCAAAATAACTTGCAAGTTGTCCGTAGGGTTTTCCTTATTTTCGTTACCAAGGGAGAAACTGGGACACGTAAGATAAATTATAAAGCCAGATTTGGATTCAGCGGCTCAAAATCCATAAGGGTAGCCTAGTCACTTCTCTCGTGCAGATGAAGTTTTTTGTATGGCCTGTGTTACAAGAAAATCCTTAGGCTTTTCCCTACTTTTTGCATCTAGGGAAAAACTGAGATGCGTAGGACAAATTCTAAGGCCATATTCGGATTCAGCGGCTCAAAAATCCATAAGGGTAGCCTAGTCGCTTGTCTCGTGCACACAATTTTTTTTGTGGGCCTGTGTAATTAATGCAAGTTACAAAAACTATTTTTTAAACAATTCATTATTGCTCATAACTATCTTTTATTAGAGTTATTCTAGAAAGTTTCTGGTTTTCAGAAATTGTTAGCTGTTCTTTAACTTGTTAGTAAGGATAAAATAAGGAATATTAATATTAATTAATGCAAACAGGCTCTCCGTAACCATTTTAAGGAACAATTTGATATGATCCACATAGAAAAAGAGATTTTTTAAATGATGCTTTTTATTCCTTATTTATTATTTGTTCATAACGACAAAGCAAAAGCCAATTAATTCTTTTTACAAAATTCGAAACTTTATAGCTTCATTGAAAGAGAAGATACTCATAAGCAGTAATAAATTATCCAGGCAATTATTGTTGTTAAACTGAATTAATCATCAGTTTGCTTTAAGTGAAAACTGTACAAAAAGTTATAAATTTCAACATCAACTTTCAAGCATTACCTAACACGATTAATATTGAAACTAATAATAAATTATGTATACAATAATGTTTGTTGATTTAAATTAATTACAACCTCACTATGATTTCAGAGTGGACAAAAAGTGGAAGATTATAGAAAAAACTGCAACTGTCCAACATTAGTGTCTGAAATATTTGTTTGAACAATTACTTTTGTTAAATTTCATTCATTTTTGCCTCGATTTAAGCTAAATTTAGACAAAAGTTTAAATCTTGCAGGAAAAGTTCAACATACTAGAATTATTCTAAGATAATATTATTAATAATAATAAACCGTCTAGACAATTATGTTTGTTAAAGTCAATTAATTATTACCTCACTTTAATTAGAAAAATTTCTAAAAGCATGCAACTTTCTATCATTATTCTAAAATAATATTATTATATATAAAAATAAATTTTTAAATAATTATTCCTGAAAAATTCAATCGATTGTTTCCTCGCTCTATCTTAAAAGTCGAAAGAAATAGAAACTAGCTGTGAATTCGATCTCGAGTGTTTCTTCTTTATTTGTATTAATTTTTTATTTGTATGCTTCCCGTTAGAAAATGTATTTGCTTCCTCATAGATAAAGCATTTGTACTTTTTAAAATAATATAAAAACTAAAGTTTCAATTTTACTTAATTTGAGAATAGAAATTTAAAAAGAAATAGAAAATTACTAAATAGCACAAAAAGTTTCAAAATGAAATGACAAATCAGACAAATAAAATTTTGATTTAAAACGATATTTTAGCTAAGTTAGTTTAAGTTAAGATTAAGTTTTCAATTAAAAAACGAATACTAAGATTTACAAAAATGACAAATTAACAATATTGCATTCCCTATCAGTTGATGCAAAGAATTAATTCAATACAATATTTAATATAATCAAACCGACTTTTCTATCCATACATCAAATTTGATGTATGTCGATGAAAAAACTTTTTTGCTTGAAACAGATGTTTCAAGTATGACAAATGAGCACAACTTCTTTACTTTTCAATAAAGTGTATTAATATCGTAGGTCACTCGATTTTCATAAATCAAATAGTCTTTTCCGTTATTGCACCAATTGTGAATTCTACTCGAATCAACACATCTTTTCTATATTAAAATCAACTTTAAATTATGAGAAAATGTTTACTATTAAAATCGGTTTTTAATATAATATAAATGACCATAACTTCCTTACTCTTTAATAAAATGTATTATTATTATAGGTCAAGCGATCCGTATTGAGACAAGGAATCTTTTATATTGTTGCATTATGTTAATGAAAAAAAGTTTGCTATAAAAAAAGGTATTTTCAAATATGGCGTATTAGAATAACTTTTTTTACTGTTTAATAAAATACATAAATATTCTAGGTCAATCGATTCGTCTAGAACCAACACATATTTTATATCCTCACATCAACTTTAAGTAATGAGAATGAAAATTTTGTCACTCTGAAAATTGATTCTAAATATAATATATATGATGATAACTTTTCTATTCTTTAATAGAATGTATTAATATCATAGGTTAATCGATTCATCAAGAACCAAGGAAACTTTTACATAATTTATAAGCTAAGGATGTTAATAAATTGTTTAAGCAGTTTATATAAACATCTAATTTATTAGTGAAAGGTAGCAAATTATTTACTGAAACCAACTTTTTTAAAACCTTAAAAAAATTGAAATACTTAACTTTGGGCAAGATTTCGAAATCTAATTAATCTAATTCTATAGCTAATTGCGAAGAGAAATGTGATAATTTTAACACAATTTACCCAATATTGATGATTCATAATGAAATTCACAGATAAGTATTTTCCTTCATGGAAAATAACTCTTAAGCCTAATCGGTCTTGCTGACATAATATGGCGACAAAATGCATAAACATTCGAAGGAAATATTTTAATGCATATTTAGACCACCCTGACGAATAACTTCATCCAATTTCGTATTATTCTTAATGCTGTGGATATCTTTCAAGAAATTTTTCCCAATACTTTTTCTCACTCGACACCTCTGAAGTAGAAATCGAAAGTAGAAAAGGGGATATACAAACAAGAGAAATCTGTAAGAAACTCTAGATCGGAGAGTGAAAGCCAAAAAAGGCGCTGAAGCTGAAAATGAGGAGAATCGTGGAGAAATTTGTGGATGAGAGACTTTGGAGGGTAGCAGAAGACGAGATGTGTTATGAGAGAGAAGTGGGAGTAAGTTCAAATAATTTAGCCCCGCCTTGGGTTAGATGCGCAATTTCGTTTGAAACATTCATGAGAAATATCCCTCTCTCGGTGCCACAGCTGCAACGTTTAAAGAATTGCGCCACACAGTCGCACCCGTTTACTTATCTAGATGGCTTCTTACTCGGAACTCCAACCGAGAAACAGGGATTTTTTGTCATTTAACTGGATAGTTGTTTGTGTTTTGCCAGCACGACTGAGACTAATAAAAAAGGAAGTAACACTACGTGACGCTCTGACCAAAGAACATTTTCACCACCCTCCGAGACTCTAACCCTTAGTCCAAGATGGAGAAATCATCATCGAAATGTCCTATAACTTCTCATTTCGAAGGCATGTCTCGTATTTATGGCTCCTTCTGCATTAATTTTTCAGGGAATATTTTTCGAAAGTGGAGAGGAAGTTGTTGATTTGTAATCTGGAGAGACTTAGGGATCAAGTTTTGACATTCTTAAGATTTTGTTATTGGATTGGATCGCATTAATGATTTATTTTTTTTCTGGATTGAGGTCGCACGTGAAAATGATGAGAAGTGAGATCAAACATTTGATTTTATTCAATCTGAAAGCTCTGTGGGACGCAATACGGAACTGTTTGAGAATAGGTTTCCTTTCTAAAAGAAATGGTGTACCGATATGACCGATATGACTAGAAAATGTCTTAATCATTGCTGCTGAGAATCTGACTGGCTTTTGATCACTTGAAAAACTTCTCTATTTGGAAACGTATCACAAATTCGTTGGCTTCAGTTGCATTTATTTTGCAGAGAAAATTTTTCAAACTTGAAGAGCAAGATGTTGATTTGTAATCTTTAGTAAAATAGGTTGCAGTTTTCATATTCTTAAAATTTTTTAAACAAAAATCTTAAAACTGTGCTGGATCGCATTAATGATTTATTTTTCTCCCGATTAATCTTGACCGCCAAAATTATGAGAAGTAAGATTTCTATCAAATCTATCAAACTTCTCCATTCGCAAGCGTATCTCATATTTTGTGGCTCTTGCAACATTCATTTTTTAGGAAAAATTTTTCGGAAGTGAAGAGAAAGATGTTTATTGATAATTTCAAAAACATAGAGGCAAAATTTTAGATATACTTAAGATTTCGTTCTTGGATTGGATCGCATTAATTTTTTATTTATCTCCAGGTTGAGGTTGCACGTGAAAATGATGAAAAGTAAATTCAGAAATTTCTAAGTTTATAGTTTAAATTAATTAAGGAGTTTTTAATTAGAATCTAGAACCAGTTTAGGCTTAAACTATTTTTAGATTTTGGTTAAAATCCTCTTTATGAATTTAAACTATCAATTGAGAAATGTCCGAATTAACCCCAAACAAATCAAAATGACTCTTATTTTGGTATGGCGAAATGACTTGAAAATGTTTAAATCTTTTTTGTTACAAACTTGGTTCGCTTTTTATTACTTGGAATTTTTTCATATCTTTAGAATGCGACCATGCGCGCGATTATTTTTGTTCTGACATTATTTTTCAATTTAAATATCAAATTAATATTTATGCAAAACTTGTTTATATCATAGTATCTATACAAGGGTGGTCCAAGAAACGCTTTTTGAGCTATAGGACAAAACACCCCCCCCCCAATTTTCATTTCTAGCAAAAGAAAATCCGCAATTTTTTTCAAATTTGAATATTAACACGTGCCACCAGCCGCTTCAAAATCTCGTTTAATTAACATGGGGAAATTTTGGATTTTAGAAAAATTGCACTCATGTTCCAGGGTTTCATCGAAACGTGTAAAGTTTCATAGAGATTTAAGAAGAGTGTCTACGAAATAAAACCATACTAATAACTTCCATTTTCATACACCCCCCCCCCCCCCGCATCGACCAAATATGACTCATAATCAAAAAACTTCATTTTTACGTATTATTTTTAAATTTTCAGCAATTTATATCGTCCTTTTCATACAAATAATTACTAATAGACAATTGGAATATTTACCATGACTTTTCAAACAATTTTCAATTGTTTAAACAAATGTAAATAAAAAAATTACTTATTTTAAAAGAATGTAAAAACTAATCGTATTTTCTTATTGATACGTAATTGTTTGTCATTGTTCGTAGTATTAATTTTTTCTAAAAATATTATGTAATTATTTAAATAATTATTTGTTGTCGATTTTCAAATTCGCTAAAAATTGAGCAAAAGATATCAACTTTCCTTTTACATTAGTATCCTGTCCTAGTTTTTGGCAAATACTTATATAAGTTTAATATATTTCTTTTAATGTTTAATAAATTTCTATTTATTTAAACAATCTTCATTTGCTCTCACAGTTTTTTTTCGATGACTAAAGAAATGGAATAAGATAGTGCACATAAAATTATGTTTTTGACTGTCTAGTGTATAGATATAATAAATTGACCACTTTTTAATTGCTTAAACAAATATACTTTATTTAGATTAATACTTTTCCAAAAATACTATTTATTTCGTTTTTTAAGTTATCAAAAAATAACTGCGTGAGCTAATAAGGATTGTTTGAACAAATAGAAATTTGTTAAACATTAGAAGAAATGTATTAAAATTATGTAATTATTCAACAAAAAGTGTTATAGGATACTAATTTGAAAAAAGTGGACATCTCTGGCTCAATTTGTAGAAATTTCAAAAATAAGCAATAATTAATTGTGTAAACAATTACATAATGTTTTTGGAAAATGTACTATTTTAAACAATGACAAAATATTGCATTTCAATCAGAAAATATGATTATATTTTTATTTATTAGAAATAAATAATTGTTTCAATAATTTACATTTGTTCAAACAATTTAAAATTGTTTGAAAAGTCATGATAAATAGTTAAATTGTCCATTAGTTATTATTTGTATGAAAAAGATGACGGAAACGGCTAAAAAGTAACTATAATACGTAAAAATGTAATTTTTTAATTTTTGGCTCTTGTTAATATTCGATTCTCAAAAAAAAAATGAAAATTGCAAATTTTCTTACTGCGGAAACGGAAACTTAAGGGGGGGATGTCTTAGTCTCTACCGTAAAAAAAATGTTGTAATGCATTCTTGGGCCTCTCTAATATATACTATCTAAAAAATCATTTTTTGTATATTCACTTTTTTGTTAAAAATTCTATTTTTTTATTAAAAATGTAAGTGTTTTGTTGAAAATTATAGACTTTTATCTAAAATTTATATACTTATTGTTTAGAATAAACGTTTTGAAGTAAAAATTATAGCATGACCTAAAATTGTTCAAAAATTATATGTTTTCCTGTAAATCTTTATGGAAATGTACAAAAAATGTATATCTTTTTTAAAACTTATGATTTTTGCATTTCTTACAAGTTGTGAATCTTCTTTAAAGTCCAGTTTTTTCAATTCTGAATACTAATTTCTCACGCATACCCTACTGTAAGCCGAAATTGATAAAAGATTCTAAAACTTGCTCAAATTATGATTATTCATGTTGTAAAATACCATTTTTTAATATAAAATGCCAACGTTACCTTAAAATCTTCAATTGTTGAAAAATATGACTTTTTTCTTAAATCTAATGATTTTCTAATAAAAATTCCATTTTCCAACAAAAAATACAAACATGATACTATATTATTCAATCTTGTACATTTTATTATTTTGAACAAAAATAATTAGAATTAAATTAAATTGGTTTTTCTTGAAAATAAACATTTTTAATGCAAGTCACTAAGGCATGTTAAAATTGTTTAAAAAATTATTTGGATGTCAGTTGCCGGGAAAATGCTCACATAATCGAAGAACATAAATTGATAAACAAAATTTTAACCTTTGAAATCTTATATTGTTAAATTAAAAATTTTCGTTTCCTGTGTGAAACGATAACATAACCTAAAATTCTTAAAAATCGGGAATCTTCATGATGATTTTGGATTAAAAGTACTAATTCTCAATAAAAAAATCTAAAATGTACAGAAGTTTTCATTCTTCTTCAAAACTTCGTGATTTTGTTATTACAATTATTTGTACAAAATTATGAATTTCAGCAAAAACCACTGAGGCATATCGTTACAACTCTTTTTTAGGAAGGATAATTCAATACTTTGAAAATTATACCCACAAGAAATAATTCCTTTCAAGAAAAAAACATAAAAAACGTTATGTAAATTGAAAAATATTTGTAATTCATAATATTCTTGACCTGTTAATTTAAAACTTTCAAATTTTCTAATAAGTTATTGGAAATATTAGGCTTGGCTTATGTTATCGATTTTTATTTGAAATTGGCATTAGAAGAAAAACAATTTTTCTATAAAATTATGAAGTTTCGAAGAAAAATTTAGATTTTTCTACAAATTTTAATTAAAATTCTGCAAAAATCCTTTGACATAAATTTTAATTTCTTCATATTACTTCAAATCAAAATAATAATAAATCCCAGTCTCTTTCTGTAAATAATAAACACAAACCAAATGTGTTTGAAAATAAATCAGAGTTTTATTATTATAATAAAATAATAAGATTATAATAGGAGCATAGTTCTTATTGTAAATCATTAATATCATACTTATTATAATTATTATTAATAAAAAAACATGTTTAATGTTAGTCTAAAATACCTCTTTTCCATGCAATTAAAAATAAAATAATTCCAATTTCTTATTTTCACTCGTAATATTAGGAGAAAACATATGGATAAACAATTTGAGGAGCCGGGTGCAACAAAGGAACGAGCACTTAATTACGAAAAAAAGGATTGTCCAAGTGCCTACGGATATCAAAGTTTTGAAATTCCAAATAAAAGAAACACGGGGTTTTAAAGAATAAAAGGACTAAACTTTTTTTCTTTTTAAAGTTTTTCCCGAATGACATTTTTAATAATAAAATTTAAAAAGTGAAGGTAATATTTCCAAAAATCCAATTATTTGTTCATACATAAATCGGCAAAACTCACACGAATATTATTGAAATTCTTTGAAATTTGATACAAAAAAGCAGTATACTCTAGTAATGCTTAAAGAATGAAGAAATAAATTTAAACTGACTATAGGTTAACAGTAATTATTCAATAATTGAGATTGATCTATAAGCATATTTTTTAGTTTTTCTTCCAAAAAATATAATATGGGAGCTCCAAGTTTTAAAAACGCCAACGAGTACGCTGCCTAATAGTACTGAATGTTGTTGGCGGCATAGAATGCTGTCTTATAAGATATATAGTAACATCTATTTTCAATTAATTTTTCAGATTTTATTGTTAAAATTGCTCATGGAAACAAACTTCAAATGTAAAAAATTCTGCTTTTACAATCTCCATAATATGTTACTTTTTCAAATTAAATTCTTTTACTTCAATTTTGTACATCACGAGTTTTTTAAAGACACTTTTTTCAAAGTGTTTTCTACTTCTAAAAAATCTTGATTTGACGATGTATTAGGTATGGCTAGATCGATAATTTATTTGACTTTAAAATGTTACTGATAATTTTGCACTACGGTACGTTTCTTATTAATTATTAGAAAAAAGTTAATTTGTGGAAATGCTGTCGAGAAAAAATCATGC
The DNA here is from genome assembly GCF_010883055.1 of Belonocnema kinseyi. Classification (NCBI taxonomy): domain Eukaryota; kingdom Metazoa; phylum Arthropoda; class Insecta; order Hymenoptera; family Cynipidae; genus Belonocnema; species Belonocnema kinseyi. Next base: position 75,446,888 of record NC_046660.1, on the reverse strand, counting down.
TACTTAGCCCACCCCTCTGGGGCTAAGTCGATAATTCACTATAATGTTTAAAGAAAGAAAAATACCATTTTTTTATTATTATTATTGTAGCAACTAAATTTTAGATTTAATAATACTTAATACGTTGTCGAACAAAATTTATGAATACGTCTATATGTCTGTATGTACGTATGTATACTTTACTGTGTATTGTTCTGTATCATGTAGATACGATAACGTACTCGTTTAATATCCAAGAAAGATTGAAAATGAAATTGGGCCTAACCCCACAGACGGCTTTGCCCCACTCTCCACTACCATAAAACCAGCGCGGTATTTTTATTTTCAAACTATAACTGTGGCAACTACTGCACTATTTGCGAAACGAACAAACGGAATTCCCGTCTGATAAAAGTTTAAACAAAAGGTGTGTTTTCATGTAATGAATACTTGCGAACGAAAATTGGGTATACATTTTTACAGCGGAATTGGTACACACAAAAGTGTCCCGTAGGAATTTTGAACGTTAACTTTTGTTTAACTCTCAGTAACAAGATGCCAAACTGATATTGCATCATAATGGCACGAAAAAGGTTTCCCGTATTATACCTTTTTTTTCTTAATCTCATGGGACAAAAGTAAAAGAAAAATTGCGTTCCTTTTAGCCTGTATCCTGCCTTCGAAAAGCCTGTCGATACGCATCATCAGACTTATATCAGGATTTCTTTTAGGTTCTTCAAAAGATTTCGTATAACATTTATTTTATCGATTTAGCTTTATAGGGCTGTACATAAATCACATAAAGTATTTAGACTATTGAATGAGTATTCAAGCTGTTAAAATAAAAATGTATTAAATTATTTCAAAATGAATATTGAAGTAGTAAAGAAGCGTGACACCCTTATGAAATAATTTTTTGAAAATTACATGTGTTCTTAACAATAAGTAGTCCTTAGTTTTTTTTACGTAAACAAGATTAGTTTAGACGAAAATAAAAAATTAGTAGTTTTAAAATTAAAATCTTTGTAATAGAAAATTAAGTTTATTTTAGGAAAAAAAATTTTTACTCTGTATTCTTAGCCCATACATTCTTTAAAATCCTATTTATAAATCACAGACTTCAAAGTCTTTAACATTTTTCTGATTTTGACACTTAAATGCAAACTGAATTAATAAAACCTAATGAAAAAATTGACATTGGTGATTTTAATGATACTAAGTTGTATTTAATCGAAAATTATAATAGGACGCTATCTTAAAGAAACACTTTTGAACAAGAAACTTTTCAAAACTGCGTAGATTTTTCAAAAACTAATTTTAAACTTAATATCTGGAAAAAACTCACTTTTTATTTTCTTAATTTTTTTAAATACATAGATATAGATATTTCTTGAAAACTGAGGGAGATCCAATTTTGATATTTATAAGTCTGGTAGTAGACATTGTAAGTTTTCTATGTAATAGAAAATAAAGGAAATAGAAAGTGGTTCTCTTTTCAGGAATCCAGTTTTGAAATTTGTTTGTGAAAAATGTAAGAAGTTTTTGAAATGTTCTAGTTACTAGAATATTTTTTGTAACTGCCTCCTATTGAGAATAATTTAAAAGATACTCCTTGATATCGTTAAAATTACCATAGTTATAAATGTTTTAGAAAAATGAACCAAAATTTTCAATTTTGAATATATCCCGTGTTAAAATAGCCCGGGTTAGCCCTGGTAAAACAAGGTTTCTGGTGGGGGACTGGCCGGGCTATGTTTGTTTTTTAAGAGCCTAGCCGTGCGCTGGTCGGGAACTCGCTGGACAAAATTTATGTCAAAACCCCAGTCGGGGGCTGACTGGGCTCTGTTTGGACAAATCTTATGATCGTATGTTCAGACAGTAGCTGGCCCGGCGGTGATTGGTAATAATAAAATTGTTGAACTTTGTTTATAACTTAATTACTTTCTCTGATTTCATTAAAAAATGGATGTGTATATAACATCGTATAAGACACCTAAAAACCAAACCTCACACGAAAGTCGAAAAACTTTCATCATTAAGAAATTTTCAATGTTCACGATTGAATTTCTGAGTCCCGTCGTTGAAAATTTTAAATATTCATAAAAAATTACATTTCCTGTCATTGTAAGTAGATGTAAAATAGTCTAAAACGGGAAAAAACAAAATATCACGCGAAGAAAAATTATAATCGATTTAAATTATTTATTAAAAAGTATTTTACTGATATTTCTGTTAAAAGTTCGTATATTTTATATTTATAGAACGCCGCATGATAATAAATAATTAGAAAAAGAGTACTTAAAAGTTGGTACTTTAACTTTTCTGAACTGTAGCTAATGAGAATGGCTTTTTCAACGAGTTTCAACTTGTCGGTTTAGCACAGTGGTTAGCACTCCCGACTGCTAGGCGTTAGATTTAGGTATAGATATACGAGGTCTGTTCAAAAGATACGCGGACTGTTTGAATTTCGCGGCTCGATTTGGTCGCTAAGTTCGTACAGATCAGCTGTTTAAAACGCGGTATTCCAGTCGCAGACATCTTCATTTGTTGATAAGCTACACTCGGGAAATCTGCAACTGAAACATTTGCCATGCTCAACACGGCCTACGCTGATGTTGCCATGAAGCGTACTGCATGTTTCAAGTGGCATACACGTTACAAGGGTAGCTGACAGTCGATTGACGTTGATGAGCGTCCTGGGCGTCCCTCAACGTCAACTGACGACCCACACGTTGACAAAATCAACACACTGGTGCGCGAAAATCGACGTCTGACTATTAGGGAGCTTGCCGAAGAGTATGGGATATCAGTTGGATCTTGCTACAAGATTTTGACGGATAAATTGAAGATGCACCGCGTCACTGCCAAATTTGTGCCACGCCTGATGACCGACGACCAAAAAGTCAATTGCGTCCAGGTTTGTCAGGAACTGCTTGTTCGTTTAGATGAAGATGAGAACTTTTTGTCACGAATTATAACCGGTGATGAATCATGGATTTATGGTTATGACATCCCAGTGGGCACAAAACTTGGCTACGTCTTCACGAAATCCTTACATCTTTACGAGAACCTATGTCCATGTTACGATATCGTAAAGACACCTTAACAAAATTGACATATGATGTCGTAAAGTTGTCGTAAAGATGTCGCAACGATGTCGTAAAGACGTCGCCAAACTCTGTGCCCACTGGGATTGAAACGAAGGTCCAATCTCGGAGATTAAGTCAAATGCGACGAAGGAGCTGAAAGCCATCACAAAAGAAGCGTACCAGGACTGTTTCAACAAGTGGAAACACGGTTGGGATAAGTGTGTGCGTTAGGGAGGAGAGTATTTTGAAGGAGACCCAGACGTGTAACTTCCAAATATAGTAGATTTTTTTATGACCTCAATCAGCGTATTTTTTTAACAGACCTCGTATGTAGGTTCGATACCCCGTAGCGTTAGAAATTTTATTTGTAATATAATGTTCAAAAATGTAATATATGTATTTACTCTAAACAGGACTATTAATATTTAAAGTCAAAATACACGCAATCATACGAATGATATAAATCTAGTAAAGCAGCAATTAATCTTGTCTGGGCCGCGGTCGAAATCCCCGGCCAGCTCCCGGCCATGCACCATAGCCGGACGCTGGCTAGCACAGCGTGACGATGCTGGTCGGATACTGACCAGAAACCCCGGCCAGCCTCCGACTTAAATTTCCACCCGGGATCCTAAGTGCTTTAATTTTTCCAAGAATTATTTCAGAGTTTTGTCAACACCAAAAAAAACAGATATAAAAATTACTAGCAATAGCCGGAGTTCTTCAAATAATTTGACATAAAATTGCTCATTTTCTTCAAAATTCAACAGTTTTGTGTAAATTCATTTTTGCTTGAATATTTATCATTTTAGTTAACTATTTATTTTTTTATTGTAAATTTTACTATTTGGTTGACTTTTTTTATCGTAATTAATATTTGGAAGTTAAAATTTAACGTTTACACATTTGGTTGAAAACGTATCTTTTTTAATGTAAAGTTCATTTCAACAGTCTAGTAGAAAATTAAATTATTTGGTGAAAATTCAACTGTTTTATAGGAAATTCATTTTTCCAAGTGAAATATATATTTTTAATTCAAAGTGGGAAATTCGTATTTTTATTCAGTTTTTCTATCTTTCACAGAAAAAATGAATCTTTTCTGGTTATAATATCCAACATTAAATTTTGTGATGAAAATTCATATTTTTAGGTTGAGAATTAAAATCCTTGGTCAAAATTGAACTACCTTATTACAGATTCATATTTTTGTTTTCAAATATTAATTTTTTTACTGAAATTTTCACTATTTCATCAAAAAATATACTTATTTCTACAACTTCATATTTTTGTAGGCACAACTGCTTTATAGAAAATTCTTCTTGTTGGTTTACATATTTAATTCCTTGGTAGAAAATTCAACTACCCTGGAGAAAGTACCTTTTTGTAATGAAAATTATTTTATTAACGTTAACTTATTCAACTTTTGCTGAAAGTTCAACCGTGTGGTTAATAATAGTAATTGATATGTGTTGTTGAATCTTTGTTCTTTTTGATAAAAAATTAACTTTTTGAGTTGAAAATTCAACTGTTTGGTAAAAAATTCAACTATTTGGTTAATATTAATTTATTTGATAATAAATTTTTCCTTTTGGTGAAAAATTATTCTTTACTGTTGAAACTTCAACTATTTGTTTAAGGATTTTTATATTTTGTTGAGTATTTTATTTTTCAGTAACAAATTCAATTCAACTGGCATTTTTCAAGAACGAAAACAAAATATGAATTTATATTTTTTGGTTGTAAACTCGAATTTTTTGTCAAAAGCTAAACTATATACTGGTTTAAAAATCCGTTTTTTTCACTAAAGATTTAAAATTTTAGTTGAAAAATGGTCTCTGTTTTTAAAAACTGAATTAGTTTGCAAAAAATTTAACTGCCTTGTTGCAAATGAACTTTTTTTGTTGGAAATTCATATTTTTGAAAATTCAACTATTTTGTGAAAATGCTTCTTTTTGTCTTGAAAATTCATGAGTTCAGTCGAAAATTGAACTTTTTTGTAAAAATTACTATTTTTTTAATTGCAATTTACTTTTTATGATTAAAAATTGAATTATTTCATTCTTGGTTAAAATTTCAACCTTTTAGTTAACAATTTATGTACATTTTTATTATTTGTCTTTTTCAGTGCAAAATTATTCTCCTTGATTAAAAGTTCGTCTTCGTACACCGACTTCAACTGTTTTTCATTAAGAATAAAAACATTTTTTGGGTGAAAATTAAATAATAAAGTTTGTCTGAATTCATCTCAAATACATCTTAAGTTATTTCTGGATGTTTCCTAAAGAAGTTTAAGCACAACTTTAGTTAAAAGAAGTTGCGTAGGATACGGGGAGTAAGGCTCGTGGTTCAAAATTACAGAAAAAAAATTTACAAAATTTATTGAGGGCTCCTTTTGATTGTAACATATAGTTTTAGTGGCTGAACTTGATGTGACTCTTCTTAGGGAAAATGTAAATTGGTGAGACAAAATCGTGTGCGTGCGGCAGGCTCTCCTCGTAAATTAGAAGTTCATTCATTCATTACGTCAACGGACCACGTAGACCGTAGAGTAGTAGTACCGTAACTTGGCGAGCAGGTTGATAACCGAGTATTACTGGCTGCATTGCTTGACTAAATATATTTTGCCCAGAAATTTCCTAATGTCTCGAATATTCGCTTCGCTTACTACTGAATAATCGGGTTGTTGTAAGCAAATTTCCAAAAGCAAAGTTGGTCGAGATTAGCATATAAGAACTCTTGATATTGTCTAACTGATAAATTACCTTATATTTCCCTAAACATCTAGTACGAAGTAAAAAATATAACTTTGATTATAATTTACGATAATTCACTGTTAACTGTCAATAAGAAACTTTTTGGAGAATCAAATTTTACCGCGCTTCCCAATGAAGACACTAGCGCCATAACCTTGACGTATGTGAATATTTCCTGAATGCTACGTACTTTCTCTAATATTTATTTTATATAAATTCATTTTCTTAGGTGCAAATTTGACCTGGTTGCTATTTTGTATAATTATGGAAGTTTTGTCAAACACCCAACATTTTTTAACTTATGTGCACATTTTTTAAATTCTTCCAATTCCATAGATATCGTACATCATCTGTTGAATCCCCTTTGAAACAATGAAGATCCCTAAAAATCGCTGCAAATCCCATAAAAATACTTTATAATAATTTAAGGGCATGAACCATAATGTCGCGTGACCAACAACATTATTTATATTCGGCGGCTTTATGATTAGAAGAATGTTCTTGTTGTGCTTAAATTTTCGGATATGGTACAAAACATGCAATATACAGGCAACTCTGTTTAGGCCATTTGAGTGTTTATTTTGTTTAAATAGTCCAATTTTATTTATTTTTCATTTGTGATGTAATTGAGTACAGGTATTTAGAGCCCTGACTAAAATGAAATGATTAAAATTGCAATATAAAAAAAAAAAAAACTAAAACACAAAATGATCTCACAGACGTGCTCTTATATAATTTGGAGCATTCTTTAAAATCTCAGTACAATATATTCATTTTTCTGATTTTAAAGTAGCCGAGTATAACAGCATGTAAATTTATCACAAGACAGTGACTTTTGAGATGTCCTTAAGGTACGTGGAACACACTTAAAATCTCTAAAAAGGAATTAAAATAATAAAAATTCCATTAAATGATTTGAAAGCTTACGGATTTTCTTTTAAATAATTAAACACCTTTTAAACATCCTAAAATTCGATAAAATCCTATGAAGTTTTTGCTTACCACTAAAAATCATTTTAAAACGGTGGAAATCCCTAAAATTGCTTGAAATCTTAGGGGTTCTCTAAAAATCCCTTATAATTTTTTCAAATCCGAGAAAAAATCTTTAAATCTCGTAAAATTGCATTATATTCTTTGAAATCCGTTAAAGCTTTTAAAGTTCTCTAAAATCCGTTTTAAAAGTTTTGAATCTTCTGAAATCACTTGAAGTAATCAAAACCCTATTAAATTTTTTAAAATCCTTTCAACTTTCTAGAAATCCTCATAAATCCTTAAACTTTTATAGCAATCTCCTTAAATCCCCTCCAATCTTCAAAATGTAATTAAAATCACGTAGTGGGCTTCAAAATTCATGAAAATACTTCCATATCACATGAAATCCTTTAAAATCCCGAGAAATCTCGTCTCTTATTTGGAGATATCTTTCAATCCTTTTAAAGCTCTTAAATCCATTTAAAAACTTTTAAAAATGCTTTAAATCACCTGAAATATTCAACATCGCATAAAAATCTCTTATGATCCTTTTAAATACGTCGAAATAAAAATAAAATCACTTATTATTATTTTTTTTTCCGCTCATCCTATAGACCATAATTTAGTAGTCTATTTTTACACGATTTATCCAGAATATTCAAGAGAAAGCAAATTAAATTTATCCACACAGTCTACTAGCGCTAACTGATTAGTTCTCATGGAACCGTTTATTGCATAATTTGTGCGGTTTGATTCACGTTAAAGTAATCATGAAAGATAAAAGGATGGATAGAAAACGTTATTATTCAGAGGAGAAAAGTCATCACAATCATATGAGAAAGCGGAGCAGATGTATACTAGTGTAGAAATTCAGAGAAAAATCGAACAATTGGGAAGAAAAATGGAAAGACAGAGACACTCGAGATCCCGCTCCCACCATGCTTTCCGTCATGGCTTTCAAGATACATAAAGCGTGAATTCTTTTTATCGGCTATATAAATGTGAACGATATCCGAGAGATACGTCGCACCTTAGCCAGTAGGTATTTCCAATAGCGTGATTTTGGTCTGGCTAATTTGAAATCTGCCTGCGAGGCAAAAAAAATCTTTCTATAATTACTGGAAATTCTTTTTATTTGGTTATTAAGAGCAATTAGCCGATCGCAGTCAAGGTCAAGGTCTAGGAACCATTCCTGTGGCGAAAGCATTTTCCGTAATGGCATTTCGATTCAAACTTGTCGGCCTTAGCGTCAATCACTAGCAACCCTGCATAACCAACTTTTACAAAATTGTACTCACTCTATGCCGCCTGTCACAAGATATGATAATAAAGATGTCCACCGCTCACAAAGTTAGGTTATGTTGCCAGCAGAGGATAATAAATGTTTCGGTTTTTAAATCTCCGGCTATTAACACACGGAGCAGGCTACCATACAACAGCAACTCGGAGCGTGCTTATCGGCAATAGGTGCGACACAAAACGATTATTGTAAATATGGAAACAATAAGAATACCTCTCTTGTTACTTATTCTAGTGACGCAAGTATCCCACCAGATGATATTTTCCACACACATGTGCATCAAAACAAGCGTTTATCATGCCTAATCTTAACAGAATTGTCAAGAATATTACCGAGGATTTAAGTAGATGAGCTGGGTCGGTTCTAACGCAAGATTCCTACCTTACCGACATCGAGAAGCTTCGACCTGTAGCGGTTCTTGTCCGTGCTAAGATTCGAGAACGTTCTCGAACTGTAGTGGTTCGTGTCCGTGCTAAGCTTCATGAACCTTCTCGAAGGATCCGGATGACGTCACGATTACGCAATAGTCTGCAGCCAAATTCATGTAAACAGGTTCAAGGTTATTGTGAGAAAAACAAGGATGATTTATTGCTTCCTGATAGATAAGACGTACGTTCAATGCGCAAAAGATGCAGGTGTATAGGTGAAATTATATATGGAGAGCTACGTATGGCATCCTGTTTTGACTATTAATCTGATTTATTGCTTCCTGGTAGATGATACTTCAACTAAAAGTTCCTGCCTTTATTTGCTTAATACACAAAAGAGGCAGGTTGACAGATGAAATTTGATATGAGGGTTATGCATGGTATCCCGTTTTGCTTATTAATTTGATTTAAAAATTCCTGATAGATAATGCTTTAACTAAGAATTCCTGCGTGAGAGAAACATTCTTTTGCAGTCTAGAATCTTCAAGAAAAAATTATAATTAAAAAAAGATACATGCAAAGTTAAGTGAAGGTAAGAAAGGAATAAAAAAGCATTTTCTTATGGTAGGTCATATACTCAGGGATGCTTGTTGCTTTATTCCGGTATCAAGTACCGAGCGAGGACTAGAGATAACAGCTACACGCGTTTAAACTCGCAGAAGCATGCATACATCAGCAGTCTGAGGCTGCACACATTTCATTATCCTATGCTATCGTTCTATAGAAAGATCACTTCTTTTTACAGCTCGCAACCGTTCGTTTTCGTATTCATTCTTTTACCATATGCTAGGTCCATCAACCTCTGGACGAGGTATATGTAACAAGATATTCAAAACAATTTCGATTCTCGAGAGAGGGATTATAGACAGCATGAATTCAATTCAAGACCTTTTATGAACGTTTACTAAATACCAAGAGAGTGTACTGCTTGACGCTTATTGCTCCTTATGTGATGCAACGATATTCGAGCTGTGGTCGCATGCATTTTTATCCACAGATATATGCTCGCTTTTCAGCTCTCATTTGGAAAGGTCAGTTTTGTACCTATTAAATGCTAATGATTTTAAATAAAATTTAAAAAATTCAGCAGATTCATATGATAAAATATTTGAAATTTGTTTAATCGTCCACTAAGCCTACTCTTTGACTATAGAGAATCGAGGATGATTCAATTCAGCGTTAAAATTTGTTTTCTATAATGCTGAATTTTCTAGAATGAATGATATCATCAAATTTTATGGCGCAATTTTTTTTCGTAAACAACTTCAAGGTTATTTTGAAAAACGCATTACATTTTGCGATTTGAAAAAAATTATATCCGCACGTGTGGATTATAACGTAAAAGGTTCTAGAACAATTAGACAAAGAGGGAGATGTGTTACTAGGCCAGGATAGAAAATGTGCATCTATAAAAGGGCGCTTTGCATACATTTCCCTCAGTTGACATCAAGAATTTGTTGAATACACGCAAGCCTAAAAAAGTGAAGCGAAGTGAAAATTAATAGTGAGATTTTAAACTTTTTTCGTGTTCCATACAATTTATTATATAAACTTTTGCGAACATTGTTTTAAAAAATTATTACGAACGTCAAGATATTCCACCTGTGCAGTGAAGATAGGAAACCTGGTGTCTCTTAAAAATCGATTAGTGCACCTTCTATGATTTTTTAAAAATTTAAACTACATTAAAAATATTAAACTATTTAAATTTAAAATCAAATTAACTTACTTTTTTAAAAATTAAATTGACATTTAAACTCAGTGCAATTCGTTGAAAATATTATTTGTGAAATTGTTGGAGTATAAAAGTCACTTCATAGCGAAATATTTGTTTCTAGTTTTCTGCTAGCCATCGAGTGCTCGAACAAAATAGACTCACGGGACTGTAGAAAGCTTATTCAAATTTATAAAGATTCCTATGAAGTGTTGCATAAAAATGCAACACCTTCTGAGATCGCCTACTGGACACATCAGTGCACACCGGATATTCAGAGGTTAAACAAAATTCTGAGGCAGGGAAAGGAGCATCTCTCTCTATAGAAAAAAATAAATTGCGGACAACAATTGGACTCCTAACATCTAAAAAACGCATATTTATGAAACTTCAGAAGAGTGGGACCGGCGTGAATGAGGGTTTGGATAGGAAAGGAGATAGAATCAGATGGCAGGATCTGGAGTCTGCTTCTAAAAGTCGAGTGAGAACAGGTTTGGTTATAAACTTAACGCATAAAGAATTAGATGATTTTCTCAAGGATGCAAAAGCAGTGATTACACATGGACTAAAAAATGCTCTGCAAACTTTTGTGGGAGCTTAAAAACTAATATTATTCTTGCAACAAAATTAAGTGCTATAGAAGAGGGAAGGGAAATCGAATCAATAAAATTTTTCAATACTGAAAATGAACTTATTTTAGAAGCAACCGAAATAAAGGAATAGTTTAAAGGTAAGGTTAGAGAGAAACATTTAACTAAAGAAGAGGAATTCCAGCAAAAAAAATCTGGCTGGAGATTAAGAGAGATCATAAATTTAAATGTGAATACAAATAAACACGCCCCTTTCGCAGTAGGCTCATCAATTTTCATTCAATTACCTAAATTTATTAGAGAAAAAAGAGCATTTGTAAATGTTGAGAACAGTGATGCGTACTGTTTTCTCTGGTCGGTAATGGCTGCCCTTTGTCCTGCTGACAGAGATTCTAAACGCGTTTCTTTCTATCCACATTTTGATACATGTTCCAGTACGTGGAAGCTACAACATTAATTACAAAGACTCTTATATCATTCCAGTAGTTTTTCATAATTTATCTGGCTACGACTTACACTTTTTCATTAAAGAATTAGTACAAAGTTTTGAGGGACATGTCTCCTTACTACCTGAAAATAAAGAAAAGTTTATCTCATTTACAAAAGCTGTTCCAAATACTAGAGTTAAGCTTAGATTTATCGATTCTTTCCGATTCATGCCAAATAGCTTGGAAGAATTAGCCTCATATCTCAATGAGAGCAAAAAACAATAACAAGAAAATTTTGTAAAAATGACAGTGAAATCAATTCGTTAACAAGAGAAGGTGTCTTCCCATATGACTACATTGATAGTTAGAAGAAATTAGAGAAAGGCAGTTTACCTCCAAAAGTGGCATTATATTTCAAATTAAACGATTGCCACGTTTCTGATGAGGATTATCAACACGCTTGTAAAGTGTGGGAAACGTTTAATTTGCAAAATTTGAGGCAGTATTACGATTTGTAACTCAAAACCGATGTTTTACTTTTCGCTGACGTTTTTACAAATTTTAGAAAAACTTCTTTTTCAACATATAAATCAGATCCATTGCATTATTACGCAGCACCGGGACTTTCTTTTGATTCAATGCTAAAGTACACTGGAATCCAACTTCACTTACTAACTGATGTAGAAATGCTACTCTTAATTCAGAAAGCAATCAGAGGTGGCGTTTCACAATGCTCTAACCTTTTTGCAAAAGCAAATAATAGATTTATGGGGGAAGGTTTTAATCCATGCGATCCAGAATCATATATTTCTTATTTGGATATTAACAATCAGTATGGTAAAGCTATAAGTGAGTTTTTACGATATCAAGATTTTTAATGGTTTGAAAAGACAATGTTTACGGAATTCCTCTAAAAAATAAAAGAGTTTTGGGATTAATGAAAGGTGAATGACACGGAAAAGTAATGACCGAATTTGTGGGTTTTAAATCAAAATTATATGCATATAAAGTTTTGGATGAAGAAGAAGATGAAAAAAGAGAGCCAAAGCAATAAAAGGGTCAACATTCCAAACCATAACATTCGATGATTATAAGTAGACTCTCATTTTTGTCATAATCTAAAAAAAACTCAACACCTAATCCTCAGCCGAAAGCACGAAGTGCACACCCTCATCCAAGATAAGATTGCTCTCAGCTGGCATGATGACAAACGAATGTTGCTCTCCGCTACTACAGATACTGTTCCATAGAGATATAAATATAGAGCCTATGATCCCATGGAAGGCGATGCAATGTAAAAAATGTATATAATTATTGATTATTTGCATATATGTAAAAAATTGCCATTGTAGGCTACTATGATTGTATATACGAGAAGAAAAACAAACGAGGTGAAATATGAGTGGAGGAATGAGAAAGATAGAATATACTGTATATAAACCTAAGCTAGTAAAAATTATATATATACGAGTGTAGGAGTGAGAAAGATAGAGATAGAATAAACTGTATATATGACTGTAGGAGTGAGAGACAAATTATATACTGCACATAAAGTTTAATGTATCATATTTATGAATGAAAATGTTGAAAGGTTGGAATGAAAATAATCTTATGGCATATAGATATAATGTAAATTGTATAAATGTAAAAATTATAAGAAGGAATCGGAAAAACTGTACAATTGTTTGTACAAAACACAATTTATTGCAAAATAAAAAGAAAAATAGTTGAACATAAAATGTTGAACCTCAAAAATTGACGAAAAATCAAACACCGAGGCAAATAAATTTCAAACTAATGCCAGTAATGCAAATTTTCACTTAAAAAACATGTCAACAACTGTGAAGGATCAACCCTTGCCTGATATCGACTTATATAACATAACTTTACCCAACAGAACCTGACCTCACCTGACCTGAATTAACAGAATTTTATTGAACTACACGTAAAACTCTGGAAGCATATTTTTCCAGTAGCAAATGTGTGCTACATCGAATGGGTCAACTGGAGCCTAACCTAGAAATAAATCTAACGTAGCCTAACCTAACCGAACCTCACGAAACACTATTAAACTTATTGCGTTGTCCCGTTGTGTTTGCGGTACCGTTTGAAAAAGCCTGAGCTTAACCTGCAAAGAGGTCAAACCTATCCTAACCTAAAAAACCTAACCTAAGCTCACGAAACACAATTAAACTGATTGTGTTGTCCCGTTGTGTTTGCGGTCCGTTTCGTTCAGCTTCGGCTTAACCTACATAGAGGTTTAACCTATCCTAACCTAAAAAAACCTGAACAAACCTAACCTAGCCAAATGAAATTCAACCACACGTGTAGATGTGTAAGCGTACGGTTCTCAGTCTTAAATGTGTGCTATTTTTAATAGGTTAACTTGATCTTAACCTACAAATGAATCTAACTTAACAGAACCTAACGAAATTTTGCTTAACGCAACACAACTTAACTTAAGTGTTTACGTTGTAACACAATAAAATTCATTTCATTGTACTACAGGTACCCTGCATCGTAATACACTTTTTACCTGTGTCTGCCATGACGGCATGAACGCCGTTTACCCAGGGATTCAGCCAATGTGGATCCGTTGCCCACCGTCACCACGTGGAGGTGCTCTGGTTACAGATACAGGGGAATAATGCTGGCAACAAGCGGTTACGAAACTCCAGACATTTACTGCTATTAATGTCAAAATATGAGAGTACGCAAGAACAGGGTTGCCAGCGTGATCGCTTAGGTTAGGTAAGGTTTTGTTAGGTTAGGATAGGTTAAACCTCTATTTAGGTTAAGCCGAAGCTGAATGAAACGGTACCGTAAACACAACGGGACAACACAATCAGTTTAACCGTGTGTCGTGAGGTTAGGTTAGCTTAGGTTAGGCTAGGTTAGATTTATTTCTAGGTTAGGCTCGAGTTGACCCATTCGATGTAGCACACATTTTCTACTGGGAAAATATGCTTCCAGAGCTTTACGTGTAGTTCAGTAAATGTCTGTTAATTCAGGTGAGGTGAGGTCAGGTTCTATTGGGTAAAGTTACGTTAAATCAGTTTATATCAGGCAAGAGTTGATCCTTCACAGTTGTCGACATGTTTTTGAAGTAAAAATTTGCATCACTGGCATTATTCTGAAATTTATTTGCCTCAGTGCATGATTTTTCGTCATTTCTTGAGAGTATGGCTCAACCATGACGTGATGGGTGATCTTTGATACCGAATTTGAATTCAGTGTGTGATCTATTGTTTGCGCGGCGACTGGTAAGTAAATGACATGAGATGGTACTTCAAATATCTTATGTCCAGGTGGCACTATAGGTAGAAAATCATGAATAGTATGTACTTTCTGACCATTAATGTATGCACCTATAGTTCTGCTACATTCAATTCTCAAGGAATTTACTTTTATGGTTGATACCGGTTCATCAGATTCACAAGTTTGCTTAGCTTCTAGTCTGCGTAGAGAAAACCCTAGCAAATGACCGATGGAATCTTTAGGTTCGTCACTTATTTCATAACTTCCTCTAGGTTTTTTAATGAAGAAGACTGAAGAAGTTCTTGATAATGTTAGCGTCAATGAATCATCCATAATGATAGCTAGCGTTCAACTGACTTTATATTTCAAATTTCAGCACTTATATAGATTAAACGTACACTTAGATTTTAATTGATTGCATAGAAATTGCAAACATAAATGTCCACATACCATAGTCTCATAATTTTGTTATCTCTCGTGATTATACTTTATGCTACCAACACCGAGATACTTGAAGAGATCTAAAGCTGGTCGAAGATTACCGAAGCTATCGAAATAAATTATTTTGCTGTCAATCTTTTTATAGGCACACCAATGTGTACCTGGTCCTTTTTCATCATCAAGATTAACAATAGCACATTCATATTTACGTGGCCCAACCTTTGGTAATCCATTTCGCATAAAAACACTACGAAAAAGCGGAATCTTCAAAGATTTTGCAAATTTCAGTAAATCTGTATCAGTCAAGGCTCGATGAGGTAGCTTCAATTTGAGTTTTTTGACTTGCGTTTAAGTCCCAATCCGTGTTTATATGGTTTTAGATGAAGCCCTAATCCTTGTCTATATGGCTTCAAGTATAGACCTTTTCCTAAAGCAATAGCTTCCATCGCCTTATTATGTCGTTTACTCTCTGAAAGTTGTTGTTTTGCCGAATTTGCATTATTCACAGCTTTAGCTATTCCAGCAGCTCCAACAGCTAGAGCTCCAGCAGCACTGAGTAACGCAAAAACGGGTAGGAGGAAGGGTAAAAATGCTCCTACTTTGGCCGGTACAGGTAGAATACGAGGTTTATTAACATTTCTTCTCCCACAAGCGCGTGTGCCTATGAGTGCAGATTTAATGGCAGTTTACGCATCATTGCTTGAAATCGTGGACTTTTCAGCTGCAGTGACCATTTTTCTCAGTGTAGTGGTAGGTCTTTGTTCTTACTGAGACACATTCCAAATTTTGAATTCGCCTTCATTACGTTTGCTACTCCCCAAGCGGCTGCCTTTTCACCTATGCCAGCGTCTGGAGCAAAGACACGTTTCTAAGCTTTTTCAGCCAGTATACTGTCAGCTGAGTTTCTAGCCTCTATATTTTCTCTATTTAGTGAGTAGGCTATATCGTGCTCTTTGCGAGCAGCGTCCAGTGAATTGATTCCTCGATCACCTCGTGCTATTCGTTTGACTAGTTTCCTACCTGGTCCACAGTACTGGTAACCAGGCAAATGCAATTCAAACGGCAAATTGATGATAATTCTGTTGAGCAAGCCTCTCCCACGTCTTGCCTGCTTCACGGTTCGTTTACGACTGACTGTTTTGCCTCTGTAAACGATCATATCTATGCAAGGGATACTTTCACACTGAAAGGTCAACCTATATAACCAGGATATTTATAGGTTTTTGAATCAGTGCTTGTCAAGATGCAGTTTGAAGCATAACCTGTGAAACTGCCTATTCAAAATTTTGATTCGCTTGTTCAAAAAGAGAATAGAGAAAAATGACACGGACATTTGCTACCAAACAGTGTACGAGCTATATTTTGTGGACCTTCCAACTGTGGTAAGACAAACGCTTTGCTGGCTCTACTGATACATCCAAATGGCTTGAGATTTGGAAATATTTACATCTACTCAAGATCTCTAAAACAACCAACGTATGCATTTTTGGAAAAAGTCCTTCAAGCAGTAGATGGCGTTGAGTACTATCCTTTCAATGAGCATGAAGAGGTTATAATACCAAGTGAAGCGAAAATTACCTCAGTAATTGTATTTGATGATGTGGCTTGTGAGAAACAAGATAATATAAGAGCATTCTTTTCTATGGGCAGACACGAAGATGTCAACTGTTTTTACTTGATTCAGACATATGCTCATATTCCTAAACATCTTGTACGCGACAATATTAATTTACTTGTGTTATTCAAGCAAGATTAAATGAATATAAGGCACATTTATGATAATCATGTAAATACTGATATGACTTACTCGCAATTTAAAAATGTGTGTTTAACATTCTGGTATAATAATAAGTATGGATTCGTTGTAATTGACAAGGATATTAATGTTAACCAGGGTAGATATAGGAAAGGTTTTGATTGTTTCATAAATCTGAAAAAGTAATATATATGATTACATTGTTAAAACCGGCCCAGCTCATCTACTGATTTATTAATGGATAATAATGCTTGTTTTCTTAAACGATTCAACTTTAAAGCAATATGAGAAACTTCTTAGGATATGGTAGAATTATTGTTTTGACGGAAAGATTCCTGTATTTCATACCGATATCTACGGAACTGTTATTTCATACAGATCGGCTGTGTTTTTGAAATGAATTTTGTAATGAAACAATAATGACGTCATCAGATCTTTTTAGAATCTCTCTCTCTCTCTCTCTCTCTGTCTCTGCGCGCGCGCGCGTGTGTGTGTATGATCAATATAAAAACAGTCATACCTTAGACGTTGATGCATCAACATGTCCTCGGCGAGGAAGAATTTTCAAAAGCAAAAGAATATTTTGCAACAAACTGCTAGAGCTAGTGAATCAATTGGACGAAAACATAGGTTTATAAAGTTGGACAAAGAAACAGTTGAGCGCACATTAGGTGACACTTTTAAACCAATTGTTAATCCACTCAAGAAAATTGTTGGCGGTTTCTATAATATAAAAAAGGTGAACCAATTAGATGGAAAGAAGAAGCAAAGATGATGCAGATGAGAATATAGATCCACGTAATTTAAAGAAATCAACTGCTAGTAAATCTGAAAATAACTCAGAAGCACCTACATCTTCATGGCTTGATTATGATGCAAAGAAGTATCTCATTTTGTTAGGCGAACGAAGTAGAGAACTCGATAATGTGTATGGAGTAAGAAAATTAACGAAAGATAGATTAATGATTAGAGATTCTCAAATAAGTTTCAGTCAGAACTATATTCATGTGGGTAATTTAAATTTTCCAAAAAGTAAAGGCTTGCTTGAACTTTTATTTAAAAAAGTATCTCAAGAGTCCTCTATAACTCCCAGTGGTCTTGAAAATTATAGACAAATTGTTATTACAACAAACTTATATAAAAAACATTATAAACTAAATGCAGAAATTCGTGACAGTCAGTCCTTTAAATATAAAAACTTTATTATGAAATTAATTCCTACATCCTCACCAAAAAGTTCAAACAGACGAAGTAAAGACCGGAAATCATTATCAGTTGAAGGTATGATCCCACAATACATGATTGCCAGAGAGAAAAATCTTATGGATCACACTTACTGGGATGATACGAATTACCGATTACGATTACTCTTAGCGTCTCAAGCAGCTGGTAATGCAAGTCACACGAACAAAATTATATCAATTTTCGAATAACTACAAGAAGCTGAAATTATATATTAATGTATGTTTATTAAGATTTTCGTCTTTCTCAAGATGACCATCGATGTATTCGGACGTCATTCCAAGCGAGCACAGAGTACAAGTAGCGGTCCTCCTAAAATTGCCTTTAAAGTTACATCTGAAGTAAATTATGATATTAATAATAAGAGGCTATGTAAGATCGCTGAAGCTCAAGAACTGTATGATGCTGTGAATCTGAATATGGTGCAACATACGATACAGTGTGAACTTCAGACTATATATGATGTTGTAACTTCTTTACGAACTGAAGTAGTCAATAATACAATGATGACTGAAACTCTGGAAAATTCTACAGATAAACTTTTTAAAAATGTGAAAGATGATGTTGAATCAATTCAAAAACTAGTGTATCGAAATTCTGAACTCATTAGTCAATTAGACACCAGGCTGAATGCACTCAAAACTGGACGCTCAGAAGCTGCAGTTGGTGAAGGAGCTGCACAAACCAGCTAAACCAAATTACGAACGTCGACATTTCGATATTCGTGGCATTGATGAGACCTAGCAAGCTGATATGGTTGAAATGCAACCATAAGAGAGAGTTAACAAAGGATACAAGTACATCTTAACTGTAATTGACATATTTTCAAAATTTGCTTGGGCTGACCCCGTTAAATCCAAGAAGGGTGAAGATGTAGCTGCAGCCATGGAATCTGTACTTGATGAGGGGCGCATACCGAAAAATTTACAAGTTGATAGAGGAAAAGAATTTTCAAATTCGCAATTTGAAAATCTTATGAAGCGATAGAAGATAAATTTGTACTCGACATTTAGTAATTTAAAAGCGTCCATTTTCGAGCGATTTAATCGTACTTTGAAGAATAAAATGGGGATGCAATTTAGCTATTACTAAAAAAGATGTTACTAAACAAAATGAGAAAAAGTTGTTGTTTAATGTATACAAAAATTACAGTGTAAAACAAGCAGTTGAAAAAGCGAAATTTAAAGTTGGAGATATCGTGGGGCGATGGACGTGGGGCTAAAGCGTAGGCTTTAGACCCACTCCTTCGGCTTGAGGGTTCGATTCTCGCCTCGCACTCTGGAAGAGTCTCGGCGGCCCATGCGATGAACACTAGCCTAGCAAGGGAGTTGTTCATCTCCGAATAATCGTGGGACCGGTACCTCTAGAGAAAAAAGGTTTTCTCTAAGCACTTAAAGCTGTTGCTCTTGGTGGTTCGGAATCCATCTTAAACTGTAGGTCCCCCTTCCACCACCGAGTAAGTGTGTGGGGGGTGTGTAAAGAAATAGAGAAGAAGGGGCAAGAAAAATGTAATACCTTAGGGGACACATTAGAAGCTTCCATTCCAAGTTGCAGATAAAGTACGCATGAGTAAGTTTAAGTATATTTTTGAGAAAGTCTACACACCAAATTGGACAACTGAAATGTTTACTATAACTCATGTCAAGAATACTGAACCAGTGACGTGTATGCTTAAAGATTATCAAGGTAAAGCTATTGCAGGTACTTTTTATGAATAAGAATTAGGTAAAGTTAGACATCCAGATTTTCATCTTGTGGAAAAAGTACTGAGAAAAAGAGAAAATAAGCTATTTGTAAAATGGTTAGGTTTCGATGACTCACACAATAGTTGGATAAATAAGTCTAGTTTATAAGTATCTTTTGTATTAAATTTAAGTTTGTCTGAATAAAGTTGACTATTTTCAAAACATACACACACACACACACACATATATATATATATATCTTTTTACTTACACATCTACCTATCCTTAATCTAGTAAATGAAAAAGGCGAATTTGGTTTAAATGACATTTACTTAGATTTTTCGTACCAACAAAATACATAACATTTTAATGTATAATGGTACCATTCACACATGTGAGTCCTTGTAATTTCTCAATTACTTCTGCAGACACATTCTGATTATAAAAAGTAATTATTTCATGAAACAGAATTTCAAAACGCATGACATTAGCAAATATTAATTTTTTCATTGCCTTACTCTCTAAACTTGTATAATGTTTTCGTATATAAGATTTTATATTTTTCACTGATGGTGATTTCACTTTACGCCAAATACTTTCAGCAATGGTTTCAATAATGACATCTTTTGTACGTTGAAACGGCATAACACTCAGATCCAGAAGATACCGGTCGACACAAGGGCTGACTTCCTGGAGAACAGCAAACGTTGTTTCTTGCAGCAAAAACGAATAGTATTTTTGGGTTCCTTGATGTTGCTCCAAAGCAACTATATAATCACGAAACGATACAGTCATGTGTATATGGAAATTACCGCAGTCGATGCATTGGTGCTTCTCTTGACCATCAAAAAACAAGAAAATGAGCAAGAAGTAACTTTTGAATAATTTCCACTCTTCAGGATTCAGAGTTTCACTTGAACGGGGATGACTGACCTGTAGTTTCACTGATGAGGCGAGATTTCCGTCTTTTTAAAGTCAGCGCCGATGACAATTTGCTTTGTGAATGATGAATTCAGGTTATATGTGGTCGCATGCAACATTTGGTTTCATGGTGTATAAGGCATGATGAATATTTCGCTAAAGATTTTCACAGACTGAGCAATAATTGAATACTGCTGCTCCTAGCAGCAAATTTTCATCTTCATTCAGCAGATTGGTCATCCTTGCTGGTAGAAACATAGTAAATTTATTTTCTACTGTGACAATGTACCGCACTCTAAATTGTATTGTTAATCTTTTCGTGTTTGTAATTTCGTAGCTTTTATTCAGCTCCAGATTCTTCAGTTGCTCCGTTGGAAGGAAATCGTTGTTAACTGCAATTTTGTTCAATTTTTCGAAATTCATCTTCACTTGTTAATATTCACCGTATAAAACTTTCTCGTTAAAGTATGTAAATCGATTCGCACTTGTATCACTTCTTTTAATTCTCGAATGCTATTTAGAAATACGTTTAAACGATTTTTTAGCTCTTGTTTCCTTTCTTCTTTACAGTCTGACATCTGACAATAAACTGATGAAGGAGTAGAGCTAGCCTCATTTTATAGACGCTTACCCCCTCTACCAATTTCTGAAGACTTTTGCACAATATTGTCTGATATTGCATCATATGATGAAAAAATGTTCCAGAAGGTTCTACATTATAATCGACACGAGTAACATATAATAATTGTTTAATATCGCAAAATTTAATGCGTCATTGAAAATAATCTTGAATCTTTTATTCTCCTTCCCATATATTTATCTCTTTCTTTTTCTTAAAAAAGACGGACCCGCAAAAAATATTTGAGAAGCTTATACGCATCAAATAAATAATTCAATGTATTATCTGAAATGAAGTAAGAAATCATCCTTGTTTTTCTCATTTAACCTTGACACATGCATGTGATAACATTGAAACTTGTTTTTCGCAAATTCTGTCTTCGCACAATTGCGCAATATTATT
Source organism: Belonocnema kinseyi (assembly GCF_010883055.1). Lineage (NCBI taxonomy): Eukaryota > Metazoa > Arthropoda > Insecta > Hymenoptera > Cynipidae > Belonocnema > Belonocnema kinseyi. Next base: position 75,425,314 of record NC_046660.1, on the reverse strand, counting down.
CTATAACGCCATAAGATCTTCTTAGAATCTTGTATAAGCTTATACGCATTAAACAAATAAAAGTAGACATTTTTAAATCAAAACAGGATTCCATGCATAACTCTCATGTCAAATATCATTTGTCCACCAGCATCTTTTGCGCAATAAACAAATAAAGACAGGAATTTTTAGCTGAAGTATCATCAATCAGGAAGCGATAACGTCATCAGGATCCTTCGAGAACGTTCTCGAAGCTTAGCACGGACACGAAACACTATAGGTCGAAGCTTCTCGATGTCGGTAGGGTAGGAATATTTCGTTAGAACTGGCCCAGCTCATCTACTGATTTATTAATGGATAATAATGTTTATTTTCTTATGCGATTTAACTTTAAAGCAATACGAGAAACTTCTTAGCATATGGTAGAATTATTGTTTTTACAGAAAGATTCCTGTATTTCATACCGATATCTACGGAACTGTTATTTCATACAGATCGGATGTGTCTTTGATTCTATCGCGCAATTCAGGTAATGGCGCGACTATCACAAGGATCTTTATGAGAATTTCTGTATTAAAGATAGATAAAGCTAAATACGATTTAATTGTGATCCATCCTTAGCTCTAGATCACCCAAAACTTTGTGTCCTAATGATATGATTTCTTTAGAGCTATAAACGCATAATAATATATTTAATGCTTTCACGATGATTCATTGTGATAAAAAAAAGATATTTCGGGTTCCAATTGTGTATAAAAATAGAAATATTTGCCGACGTTTCGTGAAAATTGCAGCTCACTTCTTCGGGGCAAACCTGAAACTCAAGTATGGTTATGTTGTTCTTATGTATACTCTCTACGATGCCTGTGATTTGACCAGAGCACCCCACAATGGAGGCTGGTCACACCTGATTGGCCAATGAAGTCTTTCTTTTTAATCCAGGAGGATGGAAATCCAAACTGGATTAGTATTATAACCATTGTGCTTATTATGGTTTTGTCAAAAAATGCTCAGCATCATAGAGAAAAAGAACGTAACATTTTATTTTTAAAAACAACCGTCATTACAAAAAAAAAACACAGTTGCTTGCTACAGATATTGTAAATTAATTTTTAGTTTGGATTACGATCTGAGTTTGTAACATTAAAATATTACAAGTTTGTTCTTTATCTTTACATTATTTTGTTATTTACACCTTTCTTAACAAATGTTATTTACGGAAAATCATATTAAATTAAAATTATTTTTTGAAAAAAAGAACCTACTTCATATTCACTCGATTGGGAATCGAACCACAAAACTTCTGATTTCCGGTCAGGTGCTTTTCTAATTAGGCTATTAGAGTGATCAGAATAAGAACTCTTAAGTCAAGAAAATAACCCCAATTTTCACCAAGTGTTAATGGTACACGTAATCATTTTTAAATTTATCTGCTATATCATCAGAGATTGTACTTTACCGACAGTAGATCAACCCTCCAAACTATCAAGGCAGAAAATCGGCACAATGTCGATCAAGTTAAGAATCTTCAATAACAGAAAATGCTTAACGTCTTAATAAGACTAAATTGAAAATAATATTTTTCAAATTAAAATTATTTCTTGAAAAAAAGAACCTACTCCATCTTCACTCCATTGTGAATCGAACCACAAAACTTTTGATTTCCGGTCAGGTGCTTTTCCAATTAAGCTATTAGAAGGATCAGAATAAGAACTCTTAATTAAAGAAAATAACGCCAATTTTTAGCTAGGTGAAGATGGAGTAGGTTCTTTTTTTCAAGAAATAATTTTAATTTGAAAAATATTATTTTCCCTCTAGTCTTATTAAGGTTTTAAGCATTTCCTGTTATTGAATATTCTTAACTTGATCGATATTGTGTAGATTTTATGCCTTCATGGTTTGGACGGTTGATCTACTGTCGGTAAGGTGCAATCTCTGATGATATAGCAGATAAATTAAAAAATCATATTAAAACTAAAAACAACCAAGTTAAGGTTTAGAGAACAAAGCTGAAAAGTAATTAACGGATCAAATGAGCTTACCACTTATGAAGTTCGATCGGGATCGTTTGAGTCATCTCGTCCATCTAGCCCAAATAATTATCTTTCAAATAATAGCCCTTAAAAATTGCAATTTGCGAAATTTAACTTAATTAACGGTTTTCTAAAAAGGAAGTAGTATGAGGTTGTACAGGTCGAGGGCTTTAATTTGCTTTTTGTTTTGTAATATTGTGGATAAACCATGTTGGAAGACCAATACTATGCATTATGATCTATTCGGACAAGATAACTCCAATAATCACGATCGAAATTTACAAAAGTTCAATTTGTTTCATAGGTTCAAACACGTTTAAAATTCTCCAAATTCCGTTAAATATTTTAAGATATTATGAAATCGTCTCAAATCCATGGAAACTTCGGAATATTTTGAAATTGCGTAAAATCATAGAACCCCTTTAAACCGTGAAAATACTTTAAATGGCTTTGAAACCTTAAAGTTCAATACAAATCCTTAATAATCCATTTATATTCATGAAAAATCCCATAAACTCTAACAAACTCGGTTAATATTCTTGAAATTCTGTGAAATGGTTTAAAAATATAATTTCTTCAAATCATTAAAATATCTTTGATATTATTTTAAATCTTTGAAATCTTTAATTAACATCCTTTAAACCAATTTTATTAAGTCTTTATAAATCTTACAACTTCTTTGGAGATCTTTTTAGATCCATTTGAATCTTTAAATGTTTCTGGTATCATTTAAAATCTTTGAAAAAACTTCGATATCATAAAAATCCTTTAACATCTTTTGAAATCTGGTGAAGCATTTTTAAATAAACTGGAATATTATTTAATATGTTTTTTTTAATCTTCCTTCAAATTTATTAAAAGCATTCAAAATTTTTATCAGGCCATTAAAATCCCTAAAAATTCTTTGAAATGTTTAACAACATTTGGTAATCTTTGGAAATTTCGTTGACTCTGTTGAAATCTCACGAAATCCTCTAAAATATGATATGATTGTAATAATTTTATGATAATAAAATTAGATTCGATTTTTCATCTGTTTAAATCCCTTAAAATCCCTTGAAAATTAAAAAAAAAATTTAATCTTTTTAAATATTCTAAATCCCCATATCATCCTTAAAATTTGTAAAAATATTTTGGTACCAAATGACATTTATTTAAATGCCGTCCGCAGTTTATTAATATTTACGTCAGTTTGAAATCTTACCAAATTTAGTTCCTTTTTTAAGCTGTTGGAAATATTTTTTCTGGAAATATTCCTACAGTTTTCTAATCACTTCTAAAGAATTTCTTTATATAACATAAAATGTATTTAATCTCTAAAAAATTTTGTAGGTCCTTGAAATACCGCCAAGCGGGGTAACTTCGGACATGTGAGGTAAAATCAAACATTCCAAAAATTGATAGTTTAAATTACTTAAGAGGGCTTCAATCAGAATCTAGGACCAGTTAAAGTCTTAACAATGCCTTACCTGGTTCTGGATTCCAGTTGAAACCCCCCTAAGTAATTGAAACTATCAATTTAGGAATGCCTGAATTTACTCCACCTGTCTTAAATTACCCCGTTTAATAGTACGTTAAAACCTCTCGAGATCTGTTGAAATACTTAAAAATCAATTAAAATATTTCAAATCTTTTTGAATCCCTTCAGACCTATTTTAGAGTGAGAATAATTGATATGTTCAATTAAAAAAATCTTAGGTATGAAAGGAAGAAGTCAAATTTAAAATCCTATTTAGAGACCAATAATCAATTTAATATGCAAAGTTGTGGAAATAAAACCAAAAATCCACTGAACAAATTTAAGCACCATAAAATGTTCCTATTGAAGTTTTTTTATTGAAAATTTTCCTTAAAATAAAAGAAAAAAATTTATTTATTTTTTAAATTAAAAACGAGAAAGAAAAATGAGAAGGTATTCAACAAAATCCCTTATCCTTATCAAGACAAAAAATATATATTCGAGCAGGGAGGAACAGCAACGAAATTACGATGCCCTCTGCCTGACACCCGAGAATCAAAAATTAAAAATTAAAATCAACAATCAATTTAGAAAATCATCCTCACGTAAATAATGGGCGATCCCTAAAGAAGTTGATGAAAAATTACTTTTAAAAGGTGGATCGTATCAAGTGTTCTAAAGAAGTGTTAGATTGGGTTTAACAGGAACATCTTTTATTCATCGTCGCTGCTCACTGTGTAGCTTGAAGACTGCGTGAGCTGAGTTTATACACGCTCTAGTTAAAGTTCTACAGCCCGCGGACCAAGAATCGATCTGTTGAATTTTCTTCTGGTTCTTGGATACTCCAACTACGATACCCGTTAACTGCTCTCCGTAAAGTCTCATCCCACCTTGAACTTACAGAAACTACATGATTTTGTTCATTCGAAGATACTTCTACATTAAAATCTTGGCTAACGCGTACCCCTCTACAACTTCTGAAAGAATCTGTTTGTCTTTGCTCTTCTTCTGCCAACTGTATCCTGAATAACTGTTAAAAGACACCAAAGCAAGACGATTTTTTTTAGAAGGGAGTTGAATTTTAAACACTGAAAGTTACATTGTGAACAATGAAATTTACTTTTCTGTTAAGTAAGATAAATTTTCAACCAAGAAAGTTGACTTTTCTAATCTTCCCTTTGAAATAAAACATTCATCTTTCATGGTAGACCATAGAGATAAATTTTTAACAAAACCGTTAAATTTTTGACCAAACAAGATAACTTCGACAGGATAGTTAAATTTTTAATACAAAAATTAAACGTTTAAGGAAACCGTTGAACTTTTAACAGATCACTCAATTTTTAAACTACAAAAATAAATTTTGAACCAAGAAGATTCATTTTTTACCTTGAAGATTAGCTTTATGCCAAAAGAAAAATTGTTAATAGAGTACATTAATTTTGAAATAAAAAAGATTAATCAACCAAAAACAGAACAGTTAAATTTTATGTAAAAAAAAAAATTTTCAGTAACAATAAAAGAAAATTATTTATCAGTTTAAGTAAAAGTAAAGAGGATAAACTTTCAACAATACAGTTGGATTTTTAACTAAATAGATCAATTTTCATTTAGGAAGATTAATTTTTAACTAAAAAATGAGACTTTAGAAAAATATTTTTAACTTTTAAATGCTAAATAGTTGAATCTTTTAAATAGCATTTGACTCTGAAGTCGGAAAAGAAGAACTGCCAAGAGAGAAGTTAATTTTCTACAAAATAGTTACATTTTTAACTAAAATCGAACCCTTTTCATTAAAAAATGAAATCGCTAAATTTTCAAACTCAAAACCTAATTTTAAGCAAAATAAAGACTAATTTTCGTCCAGTTGAATTCCCCAAACAAGGTAAATTTACTTCTCCTATAGACAAATTTTCAACGAAATACATTAATTTTCTGCCAAATAGTTGAATTTTTATCGTGTCAAAGAAAAATTTCCACCAAAAACTGGAATAGCTACAATTTCAGATAAAAAAGTTGACTAGTAAATAAAAAATTATTTCACGGCAGAAGAGTTGAATTTTGAAATAAATTAAATTATTTAGGTATTTAATTTTGTAGGAAGAAGTTAAATTTTCTAACAAAAATAGTTAAATATGCAACTCAAAGCAAACACTATCTACGAAAGAGGTAGATCTTCAGATAAAAACTAAGTTTTTAACCTAAGAAAGCGAATCTTTAACAAAATTTTGATAATTTTCTACAAACAAGCTAAATGTTTGACCAAAAAATATAAATTTTCAATAATAGAGTTAATTGAACCCTTTCCGGCATACTTTTTTCAAGGAAACGAGTTTTCATGAAAATCGATACATAGGAGTTTTTGGGGTCGCTGATTACGAATCTGAACTCAGATTTTGAAAATTCAAAATGGCGGGTCCAATATGGCGACTAACATTTGGCATATTTTTTCTGAAAATTGGTATACGGGGGTTTTTGGGATCACTGATCACGAATCTAAACTCAGATTTAGAAAATTCAAAATGGTGGATCCAATATGGCGACTTAAATTTGGAATATTTTCGGATTTTTTTTTAAATTGGTATACAGGGGTTTTTTGGAGTCGCTAATCACGACTTCGAACACAGATTTCTAACATTCAAAATGGCGGATCCAATATGGCGTCCAAAATTTGGAATTTTTTATTTTGAAAATTGGTGTGCAGGGGTTTTTGGTATCTCTGATCACCAATCTGAACTTAGATTTGAAACATGCAAAATGGCGGGCCAATATTCAGAATATTTCTTAATTGTTTTTTGAAATTCAGCACAGACAGGGCGTCGCTTACCTTGAATTTGTATTCAAAATGACAAATATTTAGAATATTGAGATTTGAAAAAATAAACACCTACTCCCTAAAACATGGATTAGTACCAATTTTCTGAATTTTCGAAATCTAAATTCAGATTCGTGATCAATGACTCCAAAAATCCTTGTACCCTAATTTTTTTTTAATCCAAAAAACTTTATTATTTTGACTGCCATATTGGATCCGTCATTATGAATTTTGAAAGTCTGATTTCAGATTCCTGATCCGCGACCCCGAAAACCTCTGTATACCAATGTTCAGAAAAAAATCCAAAAATATTCCAAGTTTCGGGCGCCATCTTGGATCAAAAATTTTTAATTTCCAAAATCTGTGTTCATATTCGTGATCACTGGCCCCAAAAACCCCTGTATACCTATTTTCAGATAAAATCCAGAAATATTCCAAATTTCGGCAGCCATATTGGATTCGCCATTTAGAATTTTTAAAATCTGAGTCCAGATTCGTATTCAGCGACCCCAAAAACCCTTAAATACCCATTTTCATAAGGATATAATAGACAGTTTTTTCAATAATGAATTTTTTCTACAAAAAAGGCTCTTTTCCATCCTTCGCACAAAAGTTTCCATTTTCTATCATCCTGCGCGCATGAAATTAAAAAAAAACCTGTGTAAAATCCAATAAAAACTACTCTGAAATCGCAAAAAATGATATGAAAAAAAGGTGGGAATACGGTATTCCCACCATGCCACAAAGGGTTAAAAAGAACTAGTTGATTTTTGAACTATAATTATGAATCTTTAACAAAAATAAAAAACATGGTTACGAAACAGTTCAACTTTAAACCGAATAGTCGAGTTAAGAATATAAGAATTCCTAAACAATAATTGTGTATCTTTTATTTAAAAACAAATGGTTTTAAATTTAAGTCAAAAGGAGTTGAATTGAAATGAAAAACATGAATTTATGCCAAAATGGTTGAATGCTCAATCAAACCAGATTACTTTTCAGCTAAGCAGTTGCATTTTCAAACAAAAAGGATTAATATTCTGACAAACTGTAATTTCTTACCAAAAAACAAGAATTTTGAAAAAATATATTAATTTTTTAACCATAAAAGTCAATTAGACAGTAAAAGGTTAAATTAACAAAACATAATTATTGAAAGATTTATATGATGTTTTGAAATAAATAAAAATGTATATTATTGAAAAATGTGTCAAATTAAATTTATTTGTAATTTTTTGTTTGAATATTGTTTCCGATTGGATACATGGAACTGTTTTAGTCTCTTCTTTCGATAACCAAAGTTAAGCAGTACTCAGCTCGGTTGTACCCATATGGGGGCCTTAGTACACGGAGAAACTTTCAGTTATAAAATTTGATAGCATAATATTTATTTTTACAATACGACAATAGCAAGCCAGGATACAGAGTCACTATTGCAAGAATTACTATTATGAATATTAAACTCTGAAGTTATTATGTTTATTGAAATATAAAATAAATGATTAAATAATTGCACTTGTACCAAAAGAAACTTACTATAATCCGTAAGACATACTGTGAAGTTTACGCAATACAATAGTAAAGACATTCTGTCTATGTTCATTCTACGCATTTCTAATTTTTCTCATAGAAAATAGGAAAAACGCCATGTTCGAAAGAGCAAAATAAAAATAAATTTGCATTCACTTCACGCACTATACATTGTATACTTTAAAAATACAATTAGATATTTACATTTTATTCTGAGCTGAAAGAGAAAAAACCTTGTTAGAAGAAATCAACCCTGGCGGGAATTGAACACGAGTCTCCGGGGCAGCACAACGGAGATTCTTCCCTGTGATAAAATAAATTATGAAGCTTAGGAATTTTATAATCCTCATAAACTTCGGCGCGTGTAATGACGTCATTTGGTAGTAAATCGCGAAGCACTAGATTCAATTGTTTTTTCTTTCATTGCACCTTCCCATTGAAAATGGTCATTTTTCTTACCTGTTTTGCAACTGATGTTATTTTAACTGCTACTTATTGCAACTACGGTTTTATCATTTAATTTGTGAATATCACTTTCTTCAACTTCAATCTGCTATCAAAAATATGAATTTTTCTAACTATAAGTAGCAATTATTAGCTTTGTAGTATATTTATAAATGAAATGGAAAATGTATTTCTTCGTATGGCTGCGGCAATAATACTATTTTCTCGGCAATATCCAATGCTGCCATCAAACTTTTATAAATATCAATATTATAATAAGATAATCATTTTCTAATCATTATTCATTCTATAATTATTAATAAACATATTCCAAATATACTACTCGAAAAAAAGTGTATTCGATACATAGTAATAAGGGACGGTTACTCTTTTCTTTTAAATTTCAGTTTAAAAGCCTTTGTTTAATTATGATGAAAGGTTTTAAATTTTAGAAAAACATATTTGATTAAGAAGGAAATGAGCAACAATGAATAAGTTAAATTTTAAACAATTGAAATAAAAATTATTTTATAACTTCACAGAACGCTGTATCTATCTACCAAACTTTGGCTACGATATCAAATTTGCTCATTATAATTTATTATTGGTGAATTACCGTATAAATTACAAAAAATGCATACGTAAAAAATAATTCAAAATATATTTTTCTGTCACTAACTTATGACAGTTGATTACAATTTCATAATTTTTTTAAAAGGTATGTCTACATAAACACTTTTGGAGCTCCCCTGGAAAGTCCGATCAAGAAAGATCGAAATAGATAAAAAATTAGTCAATTTTTATCCAACCCTTGAGCAGATTTTTTGCATCTAAAATGATCAAATAAAGATGGGATATGAAACGAAATACTTGATAATATAGATTCTCCTCATTCATTTTACTTTTATGAAGTGATCTATCATTAATGAAGAACCTTCATTAATTCCTTTCAAGTAATTTGATCTAAATTCCTTTAAAAGCATTTTAGACATTCCGTGAGTTTAATGAATGGAATATAGAGCAGATTCACATTATACTTTGATTTGCATACGAATGAAGTAGTTCAGTCCTCGTATTAGGAAAGCCGGGAAAACGACCATGGTTCAAAGTTATATTGCCTGATTAAATATTGAATGATCAATACGACTGTTAGTAAAATCAACCGTCTGCCAAGACTCGTTATTAAACTCGTCGATTTTTTTAGATAATTAAATGGTTCATGCAATAAGAGATAAGTGGAAGCTTTACTTTAATATAAAATGAATATTTTTAGATAATAATGAAGTCTTATAATTAATCATTATGAAATAAAATTGTATTCTGAAAATACAATTATCTGTCTCGATAATTTTAACTGTATTTTCTTTACTTGAATAACAAATTTATTATTTAGTTCCTGTGGAGGGAAAAATACATTATTTTTCATTAAAAAAAGTTTAAAGCTCACCTGAAATAGTTCTCTTAACAACCGTTTTTGAAACCATTTTTTTATAAATTAAAAGTAAGTAAATAATGTATAATAATAATGTATGATAAATATTTTCCTTGAAAAATAAATTGGTTTAACGATTTTAACCATAGAAAAATCTATTTTCAAAACTGAAAAAATAAGGCACCAAATTATTAAAATCCTACCCGTTTTAAAAAATTAGTAAGAAGAGTTAGCCAGAAAAATGCAATTGCAAAAAAGTGGTCAGAATAAATTTGTTTCCAATTTATAAAACTGTCTGAGTGAAACCCAAGCAATCCTTTTATTTGAAAGACATAATCACGAATATTGTCGTGATTCATAAAACTCAAGAAAAAATATTCTTTCAGCAATGTGATTCTTGGCACTAAAACTATAAGGAAAAATGATAAAGAAAGGATATTCCGAATTTCCCGGCATGAAAAATCCTTGAAAATTCAGTAATTTTTTCAAGTACAAATCTGAAAAGTTAAATGAACTTGCTGAATCCAAATCTGACATCACAATTTTAGAATTCAAATAAAGGATCCAATATGGCGAAACACAATACGTTGACGGTTTTAAAAAATGTAAGAAAAAACTGCAGGAGTTGAAAAACTGAGGGAGTGTGTCTGTAGAGTTAACACGATGAAAACAAAAAAAAGAGAGTTTTTGGGAGATAAAAGGATAGAGGAAGGAACAGATACGAACTATAAAAAATTTGAAAAGTTAGATTAAGAAAATCAGGGTAATATATATGTGGGAGAGGATAGAACAACTATGATAAACTAAATGTTATAAGGGGATACAGAGAAAAGGATGGCCAAAATATCTGGAAAGAGGATGCCGGAAAGGATATACCAGGTGTATACATATGAAACCGGTATTTTTTCAAGAAAAAAACACATTTATTTCAAGAGAATGATAACAAATATTTTATTCAAAGTACGCGCCCTC
>NC_046660.1:75393127-75414550 GCF_010883055.1 Belonocnema kinseyi | reverse complement strand
ACGCCAATTAGCACAAATGGTAAGTTCCGACAGTGCCTACAAGTGTGCCTACTGGCCGCTAAATGGCAATACCGGTTTCATATGTATACACCTGGTAAACAGGATATCTAAATGAAGGCCGGGAAATAAAGCAAAGCAAGTGTTGAGTGACCGATGAGAGAATAAAATAAAACATATGTGAATGGGTACCTGAGACGTAAAAGCATGTGTGATGGTTGTACGACAGAAAGAAGAAGAGGGAAGGATATCAAGAGAATGATAAGAAAATTCCAGAGAAGGAGTGACTGGCAGAAGACTAGATTCAGGAGGTAGAAAAAACTAAAAAATATGAAAAAGCAGACTGAGGGAGTGTGCCTGTAGAGTTCACACGATGAGAAGAAGAAAGAAGAGAGTTTCTCGAAACTAAAGGGATAGAAGAAGGAACAGGTATGAACTTTAAAAAATTGAAAAAGTTAGATTCAGGAAATCAGGGTAATTGATATGTGGAAGAAGATAGGACAAACAAGATAAAATAAATACTAAAAGGTGATACAGAAAGAAGGATTATCAAAATATATGGGAAAAGGATGGTGGAAGAAAAATGAACAAGAATAGCTAGATGAAGGCTTAGAAATAAAGTCAAACAAGTATTGAGAGGATGATGAAAAGAGCAAATAAAGAGTATGCGAATGGGTACCTAATACGTGATAGCATGCACTGGACGGCTATATGATAGGAAAGGATGAGAGGGGATGATATCAAGATAACAGGAAGAAGATTTTAGGGAAGGGGTGTTCAAGGTACGACTGTATAAAGGAGGTGGAAAAACTATAGGTGATAAAAAAGAAGAAAGGAAATGGGCGAGAGAGAATGAAACGCATGAATAGGAAAGGAGGAGATGATGTAATAAAGATGTAAAGGAACGGAGGTTATGCAAACCCTAAAGGGACAGTTTAGAAATAAAGAAGAAGTTTTCATGAATTTTTGATGGATGTATCTACCTTGAAGAAAAGTATATCGTGAGAAAAAATGGAATAAAAGAGCGAACTTAAACACGAATTGCGATCCGGGAGCAGGAGGATGTGTAAACCACTTCCGCGCCATGGACCGATAAAAAACCGCGGACTCCGTTTTACGGGCAGATAAAAATTGTATGTTTCAGAGTGCGGTCAGTCGTGAAACGAAGTTTCAGGATTCTTAGAGTGAGCTTCGGCATCGTAACGGTCCCGGATAACTTCTTATTCCGCTTTCTCGGCAACTTCACGTCTACGATTGAGTTTTGAATGGAAGGGACTTTGTCCTCAAGGAAAGGGCCAGGTTGAATCTCCTTAACGTGGATCTTTTTAACCGAAGACACTTAGAGCTCATCTCTTCACACAGCTCGCTCTGGAATAATCTCTGGAGTCGACGATTTCTCGCATTAAATTATTGAAGTCGTTGAGATTTTGTTATACTGGAGATACGAATAAAACTTGTGCTGAACTTCCAAGAATAATTTAAAACAGGTTACTGTTTTATTAATTCATATGATTTTCAGGTGTTGAAATCAAATTGTAATAATGATATATTTCTGTTCTTCATATTTGGACCATAAAAAATTTCTATATGTCGTATTACAAGGGGGGTGGGGTACTGGTCAAAGGCAGTTCTTACTTAAGATATTTTTAAGTATGAAAATCAGTAAAAACCAAATTTTAGCCTATATTATTATAAGCAGCTATTTTTCAGTGCAAACTTGTGCTCACTATACTAACTAGTTTCATAACCTTATAGTTAATAACGTACTCATAAAATACAACTTTTTGGAACTAGATAAAGCTGGAACCTGAATTAAACTTATCATTAAATATAAAACACATATGTTAATAACAATAAGTATTTATTTGAAAAAACTTATCTACAATTTTATAGCTTCTTCAGAGCATGCGATGTTGTTGATTTAAAAAATTGTTGTCTGAAATCAAAAAGTTTGCAGTAGAAAATTAACATTATTTTTTGAATGTAATGTATAGCTTTCTAGCCGAATATTTCAAAATTATTAAAAATTAAATTCCGTGCTTATTCAAAATATTTTACCATGGTTTATAAATCCTCAGATTTCCTATTTGAAACCAATAAGAAAATCCAACTAATTTTAGTTACAAGTTTTTCTTTAATGGTGAAAAGTACTATTAAATTTCCCGTACAAATTAAATAACTTCTGTCTCAAAATCTCATTATATTTTGTTCAAAGTTCAATCATTCTATTCACAGTCCGTATTTCGGTTAAAAAATTCAATAATACAATTGAAATTTTGTTTCTTTTACTAGATATAAAAATGGAACAGCCTGATTAAATCTTTTTTCTGCTGCTGGTTTGGAAATTTATTTCTTTTTACAGAAATTATTTTCTTTCGAAGTGTATTTACTTTCGGTACCGGTAAAAGAAAAATTGTCGGTACAGGTGAAAAAAATTGTCGCTACCGGTGAAAAAATGACCGGTACCGACAATTTTTGTTTACTGGTTTTTTTCTAAGCATACTTCTAGCAAGGTAACAGGTAAGCGTACCCCGTAGAAGCAAACAGCGCATGACATTCTGGCCTTCGAGAAATTTGACACAAGAAGAAAACAAAGTAGAAGAATGTTCGCCAGTGGTTTCGATAATTGGCAAAAAACATTCACATCATATGACGTTCTCGCACCATTTCTTTAAATGACTATTTAACGCTCACTTTTCTGGTTGCTCTGCAGTCTCATAAATACGCGGTTTCAAATAAAAATATCTTACATCACTCGTAGGGTTACACATCTTCATGTGGAATTTTATGTTTAGTTAATATCTTCTACGTAAAAACGTGCTTAACCCTACTTGTAATTCAATATGCTATTTTTTCTGAAGAAAATTTATTTTAAAATTACATGCTGAACATTTGAAATAACTGGTATCTCAAATTTGATGTGAAAATTACTGTTCATGCGGGTAAGTAAGAACGTTTCTCGATTGCAGAAGGCAAATAAGATATTACTTCGCAATTTCGGATCAATGACCCTTCTGCAACGAGAAAGCTACTACTGCTTGTCCCTCAGCTATTTCTTAATTATCCCCAATAGAATACGAAAATGAGCGCTTAATTGTCAGAAGAAACGGTACCTTATCTTCCACAAAGATAAAGCTTATATTCAAGTAAATTAAACTTAATTGTTTGCTGCAAGTGCATTATGAGATATGAGTCTGGTTTATATGTAATGGCAAATAATAATAAAATTTGTCTTAATAGAATTTCATTTTAAGTCGTTTCATAAAAAAGGTTTATCAGAAAGTACACTTCTCTTACGGGCATGAAGCATACAAAATAACAAAATTACGATTTTCATCCTTAGTTTTTATTTTATTTTATATTTAATATGAATTTTTAAAAATGTATCAGCTTAAAAAAAATTGTCAATCGAAGCATCGGCTCTAAATAAAAGGAAAAAAACCGCGAAAGAGGTAAAATAATTAAAGCTTAATTATGCCGTTTAAACTTAAAACTGGGTTATGAATGGCTATTTAGACAAAAAGGTTAAGAACATTGTTTTTTAAAATGATTGCAACTATAATAAAAATGAAAAGCCGCTGTTAAATGTATAAACTCAACAAAATTTTCACGAACAAAAAAATATATTTAGAAAAGTTTAAGAATTCCTGTTCCCAAAAAAAAATTGGCTAATAAGCTCTGTTAAATTATTAAATTCGAATGCTAGAAATTTGACTTCTTTATCTTAAGATAAAAGTATTTTTAGAGATACAAAATATATTTAAAATTTAAAATCATTAAAATAATTCTTTTTAAGAACCTAGTCTGATGATACAACTCTGAGAAAGTATTAAAATATTTATGTATTTTCATTTTAATGAATTTTATTTTTCTGCCGGTAAAATTTACTAGAAGAAAATTCAAACTATTACTCACCTATTCAAAACTTAATATTAAATACTATTGAAACATATTATAAATAGAAATCCAAAATCCGATCTTATCGCTACAGCGCAGGGTACAAATATAAAACATAAAATATACAACAAAATGAAAAAAGTTTTAAAAACTAATATTAACATAAAAATGATAATTAAAAATATAATCAAGAACTAAAGAAAAAAACTGACTGTATGAAAATCGATTCCAGTGAATCAAAATCTCTATTGATACAATTTTTTTAGACAAAACTATAGTTAAATAATGAAAGTAAATTCGGAATAAAATATAAATCAGTTTTCAATTTAACAAAATTTACTCCATCTCGATTTTGAAGGAGGAACTTACGTTTTCAACTTTGTAACTTGAATCTTAAAGGAGTTGTAAAGAAGTACTATTAGGGTCAAAATTAAACGAAACATGAAAAAAGGGCAAAAATCTATCTCATTTTAAATTTTACTTAAAGACAAAAACAATGAACTATGAAATATATAGTAAACTATGGCATGAAAATGATATTAAATTTTTCTCTTTCCTAATTTTTAAAAAAGAATTCCTATTTTTCTCATCTTTTCAAGAAAGTTCCCTTTTTTCTTGTGTTTTTGCTGAAATGCGAATTGTATTAATAAAACCCAATAATAGAGTCCAACTATTTTTGATAAAAGGTGAGTTCTGTTTCGTGTATAAATTTTCTATTACACTTCTGGTGCAGAATCAGCTCAGCATCTTGAGCAGAATATAAAGTGGTTTTTTGTTTTAAGTACATCACTATTTTTTTCTAATTTATCATATTTTTTTATTATTAATTTAAATATTTTGTTAAACATTCTCCTTCTTGAATAGAAAATTCCACTTTTTTGTTAGAAAAATCATCCTATTTAGATAAAAATTAACTGAATTTTTGAAAAGACAACTCTATCATACAAAAATTCGTCTATTTAGCTTGAAATTGCAAAAATTTCTTTAATAATTTAATTGTTTTTCTTTGCGGTTTAATCTCCCGCAATCAACTGCAACCAAAAATAGTTTATTCATTAAAGAAATTAATGAATTCTTAAGCTTAAATGACGAATATTTGATATAAAAGTTTACTTTTCAAAAATTAAGTGAATTTTAAGCCAAGAAGGATGACTTTTCTACCTAAGAAGTTAAATTTTCCATTTAAAAAAACGAGTGTTCAGTAAAACAGTTGTTTTTGCGATAGAAAATATGACTTTAACAAAATGATGTTAAAAAAATCATGATGTTTGAAAAAAGCCACCCTATATTCTGTTTAAGATACCACAGGCTTACCTTTTTGTATAATCAATAAAATGGAAGCAACCGTGCAGCTCTGAAATATTTCATAAAGACATACTACATTGTCAATTTTATTTTTACATTGTTAGATATTAATCCATACTTTTTCACTTGAAAACTTTAATTGGAACTGCAGAAGCGGTACCTTTTCGATTTTTTTAACTTACATATTTTATATGTTTTTTAGGGCGCAATCGAAAATCTAACCAAAAAAAGTATCACATTATTACCGCTTTTGAGATCCAAAATGACCATCTCTAGCACATGCGGGTTTTCTGGGCTCTTGTAGAAGCGAAAAGACTTTGAAGGTAAATGAAATTTTAATTTACAAAAAGCGATTACCAAGTACTTCTTTTTTTCATTTTTTCGAAAACCCAGCTTTTGAAATTTAAAACTCCACCGTAATTTTGTAAGGCCGGAGGTTCAATTGGACAGATTGAAAAAGAAGGGAATTTATTTTTCCAGAAAACGGTAAAAGTGCAACACATTTTTTTATCCGATTCGATTTTAGCGAAAATAATGAGGTGAGGGCCAAATTCTTCTCTACCCTCACACGATATACCTTAGCAAAGGTTAAAAAACGTCACTCGTCCTTGGGAAAAAATTAAAGCATTTACTCAGTTCCGAGATCAGCAAGGTTTTGCTAAAAGAAATCAAATATCGCAAATCGAAATTTAAACACTACTCTGAAGTTGTAGCTTCTTATAATACATATATCATACATTTTAATCAAAGTATGATGGAAAATTGAATTAAACATGATTTCGTAGATAAAATAATTTTTTTCCAAGAAAAACAGTAGCACTTTTTCAATGGTTTGGTCATTTTTGTTACTAAATAGTAACAATTGAAAGTTTCTAAAACATTTTCTTAGAGAAATAATACCATTTACGTTTCTACCGCTTGATTCCGGAGAAAAAATTATTATTTCTTTCCGGGAAATAGTTTTTACAGTTTTGATTTGTTTATTTGTTTATTATAATTTTTAGAGAATAAGAGCAGCCAAATGTATCAGAAGTAATTGACTACTTATCTCGAATTTGGAGGTGACGAGACACTTGGTTATGAAAACAGTAATGTTATTATTAATATCAACTTATTTCCTGATCAATAATAGATTACATCTTGAAATAAATATTTGTATTTTTTTAATTTTATTGCATTAAATATGATGCTAAACGACTTTTTCGAAGTCTTTGCTTGAAGAAGAGATGAAAATATATTGTTATTGAAATCGAGAAGTTGGACATTTTATTCGCTGAGGTAATAAATAATACATCATAAAATTTAAATATGTAGCCTCGAGTTCTTTTAAAGCGTATAACGATGAATACTTATTAAAAAAAAAAAACAGAAAAAATTTATATTGAATTCTTCAAAAATGATTTCAAATGTTTAATGACACAGGAAGTTTGATAAAAGCAATTATTTAAATAATTATTTTGTATTTAAAGATTTTGGACCTTGAAGTATTAGACAAGTCATAATGATTTGTATCGAAGACATCCTAAGGCCCCTGCTAGCGGAATCAGTTCTTTTCTTGGTACTTGAGGATTCTTTAATGTACTTTGCTTCAACTACATAATCAAAAAATGTTATGAATAATATGTTCATACAATAATTGCAAATATTGTTTGTATTTATGTCAGGGATATTATTTTTTTCTGATAAATAACCAATGTTATTTTTATTTATCCCTATTGGTGTGAGATTATAGAGAAACTGCTTTCATGACACAAGTTCTACATTACTGTGGTCCTTATTTTGCGATTTTGGATTCTTCTTGGTCTCACCCTCCTCTTTTGTTTAAATGAAAAAAAAAATTATCTCCACCAAAGTCGAGCAAAATCGTTTAATATTAACATGTGGCCCAAAGCACTCAAAGCTTTTAATGCAATTGACATGGGAAAAGTCCAGTAAAATTTCAAATGCAGTTAATTTTTTTGTAATTTATCGGAATCCTTTGACTCTGTAAGGTTGGATGTTTAGATTATGATCAGAAAATATACTCTCAGGGAAAATTTATTTTTCCAAAATTTTCAAAATGGCGGAACCCTAAATTTGGACCAAAATTCCAGTTTCCGCCATTAATAACAAAATCTCGTCATATTCTTGCAAGAGGCAGATTTATTCGTTAGAAAGAACGTGTTGACAATTAAAATTTAAAATTAACAAAAAAATTAAAGATGACCGCCGAAATCTTTGTTTTTCAAACTCATTATTTCTTTTTTTTCGCGTACAACTTTTCAGGTGTCAATTAAAAGGCTTTTCGTCCAAAGATCTTAAAAATCTGACAAAAATCATTTTCAACGAGTTACATCAAATTTCACAAATTTAAACAAAATATGAAATAAATCTTCGGAAAGGATTTAGTGATGCTCAAAATTAAAATTTTTTAGAAAAGTTTATTAGGTTGGCTAATAAAATAACAAAAACATTAGCATTTCTGACTATTCGGTGAAAAGTTTTAAAATTGCACGAAGAAAAAGAATCCCAGTATACTACAGCTTTATAAACTTTTCAAGAAAGCGTTTTTGAGAATCACTAAATTCTTTCCGAAAATTTATTTTATATTCTATTTAAATTTGTAAGAAATATGTAAGTTTTGATAATAATAATGAGGCGCCATTTTAACTTTAGTTAAAATGTCGAGATCTACTTCCAGCCATATACTTTGTAACAATACAATTGATTTTTCTTCCAAATTTGAAGATCTTTGGACGAAAAGAAACAATGAGTTTGAAAATAGTTTGGGTGGCCATCTTGTATTTTTCAAAAGTTTGAATTTTAGTTGTCAACACGTGCTTTCTAATGAATAAATTTGCCTCTTTTAAGAATTTGACAAGTTTTTTTTATACTTTTAGAAATGGTTATTTTTGTTTAAATTTAAGAAACCGCCACTTTGTAAATTAAAGAAAGCATTTTTTCGTGCAGATATATTTTTTCGACATAGTCTAAAGATCATAATTGGACAGAACCAAGATTCCGATAAAATATAAAAAACTAACTGCACTTGAAATTTTACGATACTTTTCCCTATGTTAATTGTATGAGAAACTTTGAGCGTTTTGGGCCGCACGTAAATATTAACCAATTCCGCTTAAATTTGGTGGAGATTATTTTTTTGGTCATCCAAATAAAATGGGGGGGGGGGTAAGACCAAAAAAATTTTAATTAAAAATTCACGAAGATTAAATAAGGACCACCCTATTCTACATTCAGTAGTTTGAGGTTCAAAAGAGGGTCTAACATGTCCTAAATAAAGACCCTACTTTGACGCTAAAGGTGGAAAACCGACCGATTTTGGATACTTATAACGTCAAAATCAGGTCTAAATTAAATAGATTTCGCTGCATATTTAGAACCTTTTCTAATGCTTCCAGCGTCTACTAATTTAGGACTTACAGGTTCAAAGTAGTTTCTAGAATTTGGCTCGGATATAGCCACACAAAACAGAACAAAAACTTTGTTTTAAATCTTCACTGAGTTAGACACCTCCCAATATAATTAGTCTAATTCCCCCTTTTCCCAAAAGGGAACACATAAAATATGAAAATAAAGAAAACAATAAAGACAATAATTTGTATAATTACTTTCACAGTTTTATCACCAAGGTGAGGTATCATTCTCACATGAGCAGAGTCACTCCACACCTATAGCAGAAGAAATTGCGTGTGGTCACCCAATAACGATGAAGAGGAAGAGGAAGCAGACGAGGTTGATGGCAAGCCATCCTCAACATAAATATTCGAAGATAAACACGTGGGTTAACGGTGAAAGGGGGGTTTAAGGGACCTTGTACCTAGTCGGTCTACTCTGAAGTAGCTACTTGGCTAGAGCTTTAGTATGAGATAGAAGTATAGTGCAAGTCAAACCAGTGGGGCAAAGGGGAAGGGGTTTGTGGGAATGCGCAGGGGATGATGTCACGCGATTCATGCCAGTGTATCGCTTTAAACCACCCTCCAATGAGGTCTTTTGCATGTGCGTCCCCATCAATAAGTGTGAGTATTCGCACTCTTATAAAGCTTTGCCGCCACCCTAGAGGACTGATTACGCCACTGCCGTCCCATTTCCAACCCCCGCATATAGACACCCTCTTCTTGAATTTCCACCGAGATTGGCCCGGCCCGTATACATACTGGTAATCCGCCGCAGCATCGACGAAGAAATAGAGTGATGCCGATAAAGCCGGCGAAAGCGTGTTTATCTGACTGCAGATTTATAGTCGACACGCAGATGTAGCCGGGACGACACAACCCGAAGCTGTTTTCCCTTGGACCTTTCTGAGCAAAATGGCTTTTCCGGGATTTTCGACAATAAAGCTTACTTTGTTTTGCTTGACAATCTAACGGCTTTTTCGAACCGAATGGAAGAACTCGATTGATGGGCAAATTTTCTGAGCATCATGTGACGAGGCGATATTTACTTTAAAAAGTATTAGGATGAGGAATTCAATTGAGATTGGACAATTTGGTTCAATAAAGAAAGATTTTCATATGATTCATTATAATTATGCGTGCAAGGAAATTATACGCACGGTTTGACCCTTATTGACTGCCCGTGGTGACGACAGGCAGTTCAAAAAGTAATTGATACTGCACTGGCAGAATGGATATGAGAAATGTTGGAACTTTTAGTACCGTATGAAACCGTGAATAGCCCAGTAACAGTTTGTATTTTACGCTCTCAGGATGTCGATTCGATTAAATATTTTTGAATTGAAGATGAAAATTTGTCATTTTGTACAATTTTTCTATTTTTTGTGTGAAAAGGCTACTTCACGTAAACAGAATAATTAGCTAAAACGTCAACACACGCACGAACTTCGCTGTCTACCACCACTGTTTGAAACTACTATGATTTTCTTTGCATTTGAATTAAGAACTTCAAAGATATTATTCATTGTTCATAAATAAGGTAGTCTTTTAAAAACATGATTATTATTAAATTATAAATATAGATTTTTCCAAGAAAGGAAAATAGTTGATAGGAAACTGTTCACAAGGGTGGATAGCTGCTTTCTATTATATAGATATGGTTTATTTTAATATAAAACTGCGAATTCTTGAAATCCAAGAATGCTCTAAAAAGAAAATCGGGAAACGATTTTGGATGCAGTAGGGTTAATGTAAAGCTCATGATGAGCTGATTTTACAATTGTAAACTTTGATTAACTTTAGACTGACACTAAAATGTTTTGAATTAAAAAATAATTATAAATATTATCGAATAATTCTTTATATTGACTCAAAACTCATTTATCTCATAATTTAAATTTAAAATGTAATAAATAATTAAAAGATTCCTAATTATCAGCGTAAACCATGAAACCTTTCATGTTAACAGACTTAATTTTGCTCCTAATAGAAAGCTTTAATACGTGAAGAATATAAAAGTAAAAAAATTCTAGGTTCACTATTTTTTTATATGTTTTAATATAATTAATTAAGCTTTACATTGGATGGAGCAATATTAGATCCTTCTCAAATGAAATCGTACAAAATTAAAAATAAATAATCTTCATTCGTTCGCAGCATAAAGTAGGTGTTTAGAGAAGCTTTCATTTTATATTCCTGTTTTGTACAGTTGATTCACTTAACTCTTTAAAATTTGAAAACGCACGAGTGTAAAAGGAAATAATGTTCAATTTATAATATATAAAATGCTTGGGAATTAATTTCAAATCATCGAAATTCACAAACAAATGAAATTAAAACTTGGAAAATAATTTCCTTGAAATGAATATATTTGGCGTTTTACTTGTTAAGTTTTTTTAATTTTCTTTCAGAAAATAACCTCTTCATTTTTTTTATTACCGAAGATACCTCAAATAAAGAAAAAGCGTTTTTGAGTTTTGTTAAATTTGTTTCAAATATTACACAATTTTAAGACCATCTCCTTTTTAAATCTGCTAATGCTGTAAATTCAAAATTGTTCATTCAGGTTGAGCAGCTGCCAGCTCAAAACTTTCAACATCCAAAATATTTCAAACTGGAGTCCCTTAGAATTAAACAATCTTAAATTAAAAACATGTATCGAAGCACTGAAAATGGTCTGGTCAAACTTTCTAATCTTTCCAAATTCTATCGATTGAGAATAATGATATTTTAAATTTGAAAAATAATTACAATTAATGAATAGTTAAATAACTAATTTTGAAATCGATATTAAACTATATCATTATTTATTATTATCAATTGACTATTGTTGTATATCAGTTAATATTAAATGATATCAATTTTCTAAATATTAAATTAGTTTATAACTTAAAAATAGATCATTTCGAAACTCAAAGCGTTTAAAATAATATTTTTTTAAATTTTAACTTCTGGAAATTGGTGCAATATAAAAACTGTAACTTTTGAAATATAAAATGCTTAGTTTTCTTGTATAAAATAAAAAAATGTAATTTGTTTTTAAAGTAAGAGTCTTATGTTCAGATTTCTCTGGCAGATTGTAATATTTGGATTTCTCACATTTCTCTAAATATTCCAAATTCCCGAAATTCACGGAATTCTCTGAATAATCTGAATTCTTTGAATCCTGCAAATTCCGACGATTTCTTGAATTCCTCCAAATTTGCTGCATTTATCTGCATTTTTTGCATTTTTTGTAAGTCCTTGGATATCATAAGGTTTATAATATTCTGAAAATTTTATAAATTAAAGGAATTCAAACAATGTAGAGAATTTAGATGCATTCTGATATATCTGAGAATTCAGAAGAAATAACTAGATTCCAAGGAAGATAAAAGGACTTGAAAAGGACTTGAAAGAGTTTGGAAGCTTTTCAAGAAATTAAAAAAAAATGAAAAGCATTAGAAACTGAATACTTTTGAGGTAGATTTTAAATTCTCCAAGAGTCTTTTTGTTCCCAACTGTAAAAAAAGATACCAAATTTTCTTGAAAAATAACACACTGCTTCTAAAATTCGAATTCTATTAAGTGACTAAACTGTACAATTTTTAAACTGGAATTACATTATTTTTCTTCAATACCTATTTATTCCTTGATTTTGATCAAACTAAAAATTCAAACTAATTTCTAGGATCACTGCAAATTTTAAAGGGTTTTCAAGGGCTGAAAAGGATTTTCAGAGTTTCCAAAATATGCCAGGTAATTTTTAAGGATTTTAATCCATTCTCTGTGATTTGGAAGCATTTTTTCCTTTTTCTTGAAGTACACTGCGGTGCAAAAGTTTTTTACCATCTCTTTTTTGATGACTGATTAAGTTTCCCTTATTTCAATTATTTCGGAGCTAAACAAATTTTTTTAAAGGCATCAATTCTCTTAAAATGTGGTACATAATGAGCCCAGAATGAAGCCAATTCGTCTAGTTTTTAATTAAGTATTGAAAAACTAGTGGAAATTTCCATATTTTCTTAAATTTCCAATAACTTCCAAAATAATTAACATTTTTTAATATTCCTGGGGTCATTTTGAAGCCATTTTTTCACCGGATCAAAACAGCTTATGAATATAAATCGCAAACATTTTCTTTTCGAATTGCAAGATCTTGTAGTTGTAACAAAAAAGTTGAAAAAATTTGAAAACATCTTATCTGTAGACAAATAAAAATGAAATAAATATATTTTTTGAGGATATTACATAGAAACTTCATGATTATATGTTGCATATACTTGACAGAAATATTTTTGTTACTAAAAAGAATATTACAATTTTTCCAACTTGTCTGTTACGACTTCAAGTTCTTGCAATTCGCTAAAAAATGTTTACGATTTATACTCATAAGCTGCAGTGATACGGTGAAAAAATAGCTGCATAATGAGCCAAAAAAGCAATAACTACTTAAAAACTATACAAAATGGCTTCGGTTCGGGCTCACTTTATACAGTATTTAGAGGACAATCAAACCTTTAAAAAGAAAATTTTGTAGCTCTGGTATAATTAAAATTAAGAAAATCTATTTAGTCATAAATAAAAGGTGGAGAAAAACTTTTTCACGGCAGTGTATATCAGAGAGTTTTCAAGCGATTTTAAAAGTCTTGCAAAGCTTTTAAAGAATGTATAGGGATTTTGCGGATTTGAAGCGATTTAAATGGGTTTGAATCCTTTCATGGAATTTCGAAAGATTTTCAGTGATTTTACATGATTCCAAATCATTTCCGCAAATGATATAGGATTTCATAATTTTAAATGTATTCAGGAATATTTCAAATAAATCAATCAATTTTGATAAACTGCGACTTTCGCGAACCTTAAGGGAAGGTGGCACACTGCAAAGTGACCAATTAACACACACACACGTGTGTGTGTGTGTCTGTAGCGACTTTATGATTTTAAAATTGATTTTATTGTGCTAAAATTTTTGAAAACATTTTTGATTATATAAGGGCATGTCTTTATGGCTTATGTGGGCGTTTATTGTATTTAAAAATTGCAACTTCATTAATTCTATTTCAACTAGTGCTTTGAAGCCCTGTTCTTAGTTACAGCCCGAATTTAAAATGACCAATATTACTCTATTTTAATCAAATAATACCTCAAAGTAGCCAGACAGACGTGCCCTTATTCGAGAAATTTTGATACGATAGCCATGTGATTCAAAGGAATCCAAAGCATTTTCACATAATCAAAAATATTGTAGGCGATTTACAAATTTTTTTAAAGAACTCCACCCCCTCCACCCTTTTTAAAAAATCTAAAGATTTTTCTGGATCTCTCCCCCTCCCCACAAGTTTTTTGTGAATAATTGGCGCTCCCTTATGTTATCATAAATTAAAGATAAAATATATTAATATTTGCAACGGAATAGCTTTAGTTAATAAATCGATAATTCAATCTTAAGAATACATGCCTTTCTGTCAATATTTCCTTTTATCCACTCGCTTAGCTCTTTCGATAGGCATATAGATGATTCAAATAAACGCAACCCTTAACTGGCATTCCCCGTTTGGTCTAAGATCAATAATACTGCCCTTTAACTATATAACCTCCCTTAACTATTCTCCGTCTCACATCTGTTGGAACACCCAACAAGAACCTTCACGATTTCATTTCCCCCTATTGTAAAAACAAATTTTTAATTAACTAAGCATTTTGATGTGAAATATGAAAAAAATGTAGAATAAACCTAATGACTGAAATTAATAGATTTTAATGGAAAAGTATAGAAAACGTTCAAAATTAAAATAAATAATCCTTCTCTAAGAAAGTGATATGTCACAAAAATCTCGAAAGCATCGTTGTCGTTTTTCCGCAATGTCGATTAAATCATTTTAAAAACTCGAAGAAAAGTATGTTGACAAATTCAGAAATATAATGAACAATTAATTTTCAGTTAAATCGCAGTGACAAAGAACGTCGCATTTGTGTGCATAATAAAACTCACAAAAATTGAAGATTTATTGATCTAAAATTTTATTATTTAACCAAAGCCAGTCCTAAACAGCAAAATTAAAATTTATAATTGACGTAAATAAAAGTTACTACAATATGAAAAAAACAATCCTTAACAAAAAATTTAATAGTCGATATTTCCCCCCAAAAATACTTAAATTTTGAATAAAAAATAGTTGAATGAAACAAAAGTTACGAATTTTCAAATACAAAAAAAATCAATACAAAAATGGAAGAGCTACATTTTCAATCGAAAAAATTCATTTTCAAACAAAAAAAAAAGAAAAACAATTTTCAGAAAAATAGTTCAATTTCAAAGTTAAAAAATTTATTTCGAACTGAAATAATGAACCTTAAACCAAAAAATAAATTTTGAATTTATCATTTCATTCATTTTTCACCCAAACAAATAAACTTTCAACCCAGAAGATTAAATGTCTATAAAAATGATAAAGTTTAAAAGGAAAAAGAAAATGCTAAAATGTTATGTTAAAAAAATGTATTTTCAATAAAAAAAACCAAGTTTCAATTGAAGAAATGAATTTTCAGCCAAAAAGATTAATTTTTAACAAAATACATTAATATTTAATCTAAGAGTTAAATTTTTAGCTAAGGCAGTGAAGTTTGAAAAAATGAGGTGAAATAGTTATTAAGCAGATTAATATTCCACCACAAAAGACAATGTTTCTACAAAATAGAGAAATTTTTAACTGAAGGAGATGAATTTAAAGCAAGCATAGAATAGTTAAATTTTGAATTTAAAAAAATAATTAACAACGAAAAGTCTATTTAACGAAACAGTTAAATTTTGATAAAGGGGCTTTGAAAAAAATGACGATTCATCAATATAAAAAATTAATTTTTATCAAAATAATATGACTTCCAATTATGTAGTTGAACTTTGAACCAAAAAAAAGTTTTTCGGCCGCTATTCACGAGTAACGAAAATCGAACCAACGTAAAATTGATAGGGTAATTTAAGCAAGTACTGATTTGAAAATTATACGCCATATTACATAATACATCATATTGCATAATTAATCTTCTAACGTATGTAATCATATTACCTACTTAATTATATTGCATAGGGAAATTTCTTAATGATTTAATAGTACTCATAATAACATATTGAATCATATCACATGAACTACATTATATTACAGCGTTAGCATAAATGTCACGTTTTTCTGAGCCATCTTATAGAAATGCGTGTCAAATTCAAAGAGACGGTTTTAATACTACATTTATGTCACTGGGAAATACATTAAAAATGTAATTTTTACGTTTTTTACATGTTAATTAATTTTGAAGTGCATAAGTAAAAAAATAAAAGAATTTGTGTCATTCATATAAAATTTACTGGAATTTTACAAATTAAGAAAAGTTTTACCAAAAATACATTTTGCTCTTTTGTGACTTTTTGCATCTCTAATGACAAAGAAGTTAAATCGGGTTTTAATTAAAAATCTGGCACAAGAAATCATCGGACTTTATATAATCAATAGGATACCTTCCTTATATAAGCCGGAACTGTAAAAAATATAAGTGGGGCTTTCTAAACTATCTTCTTTATTTTTTTCCCTCGAATTCTGAAAAAATATAAAGATTTTCAGAAAGAACACATCTTTTCAAGATATGTGTCCAAACTGTAAAATACATTTCCCTTTATTTGACTTCTGGAATTATATATTGAAATAAAAAATTATTTGCTCACCAAGGCAGACTATTCTTGAATAGTTGCCTTATTTAAAATAGAATTTCTCTTTGGAAAATATTTTTCTTCTATTAATAAGAACTTTGCAGTTCCTTATTTATAAAGGCGTTAATCTTGATAATATTGAAGTAAAGAATATTAAAGTTCTGAATGCTATAATTTTCCTGTGAATTATTAGTCTTTTGGCCTTAAACTTTATGTTTTATAGAGCGAAACTCAAATAACTCGCCCCATGTTATAACAAGTCGACTCATATCGATTCAAGCTCAGCATATCATTCCTGGAGAAAGACCAATATAAAGAAATGAATATATAGTAGGATATGATGGTTTTTGAGATTGAAATATGAAACTCTATAAATGCTATGCTTATGCTGAATGAGCTTTTAATAATAAAAGACACAAGCACACTATTATTGTAATTTGGGTGCTCTTATCTCACCCTTCAGTTCCGTTATATATATACCCTTACCCCTCTCACACTACATTTTTATTTGGATATAAAAGATAGATCTCGTCGCTTTATTTTACGACTCAAACACTCCGACATTTTAATTTGAACTTTCTCTACTTCTAAGCCGTTTGTAATTATTCTTCAGTACTTGACTTGTATGATTGATGAACATATTTCTAACTTAATTAGATTCTCTACTTTCAGTATTATCATTGTGTGAGTGATCCAATTTGGCGGAAGTGTAATTTGGGCGAATTCAGAACTATAATTTAAAATTAGGTTCTTATGTCTAAAGAGGTAAGAGGACATTGTTAATAAAAATTGCTGGATAAGTCTAACATGAGATAGAAATTGGAAAACTTGAGCAGTTTCATAAAGTTTTTTAGCCCTTACATTATTGCGTACGAGAAAATCAAACTGACTTGCTCTTTCCCCTATTTTCCTCTTTTTCTGCATTTTGAGAGAATTCATATTTTTCACCAGTTTTCAAGAAACTTTCAATTTTTACCATTTTTTTCTTAAGGGCGAACTGAAATAATAGAATGCAATAAGAAAATCCAATTGTTTTTCTTTAGTATTCAATTTTTTTAATTAAAAATTCTACTTATTGAATTACTGGTTTAAAATTCATCTGATGTAGTTAAAAAATCAACTATTTCGTTAAAGATTGAACAATTTTGCCAAAAATTTGACATGCTCCCTATAAGGATTTATCCTCCTATATAAAAGTCTAACTAATTCATTTAAGTCGAAAATTTATCTAATAACTTTTTTATTGAGAATTTATATATTCTAGTTGAAAATTCAGCAATTTGATTTAAGTATAACTACTTTGATAACCATTCATGTTCTGGGCTGAATATTCTACTATTTTGATCAAAACTAATTTATTTTTTATTTCAAATTCTTTTTTTTAGGCAAAGTTAAATTGATGCATTGTGTTTTGAAGTCGCCCTTTTTTGTATAAAATTAATCTTCTTGATAAAAAATTTAACTAAATAGTTAAAAATTAATTTACTTTGCTGAACATTTATTGCAATAATTGAGAATCCATTTCTTCGGTTAAGATTTTAACCACTTCGTTGAAAATTCGTGTTTCTTGATCGAAAATAAATTTTTTCAACTGCAAAACTATTCAAACTATTTAAATGTTTTTGAAGAAAATCCGTCTTCTTGGATTAAAATTCATACACCTTTAAATAAATTGTAGATTTTTTGGTAGACAAGTGTTTGACTAAAAATTTAACTTTATTTTATCAAATTTGTTCAAATGAGCGTTTTCTTTTTTAATTCAAGCATTTTCGTCCAAGGTTAAATATTTTTTGTATAAAAAATCCACCTCTTCGTTGAAAATGCATTTTTATATGTTAAGAATTTAACAATTTGTTTTAAAATTAAACTAGTTTTTTGAAAATTGTATTATTTTCTTTAAATTTCAACTGTTTTATGAAACAGTGATCTGATTTGTTCGTAAATGTAACTGATTTGTAAAGGAATCATCTGTTTAGATTAATAATTATTTATCATAAAAATTCATGCTTTCTTGTAGAAAATTTCTTAGTTGTAAATTTTAAGGTGCTCGAGAAAATTCGCCTTTTTGACTTAAAGGTTCCACTATTTGCTGAAAAATGCAACTGTTTATTTTTTTTTCTAAAAATTTGTCCATTTAGTTAAAAATTCTACTATCTAGCGGGAACGATCAACTATTTTTGTCAATTTTTCACTAAAGTTGAACTATTTGGTTTTTAATGTCACTCGTTCGTTTAGAATTAATTTGTTCTGTTTTTGAAAAATATTATTTTCATTTCTTTTAGTACATACTATACTTTTTTTTCTAAATTTCATTGTTATGTTAAAATGCCATGTATTTTTTCCTGATATCTTAAAGTATCTTATCGAATTGAAAATAAAACCTATACATTAAATTTAATAAAAATAATTTTTCCCGCAATTATATCCCTATTTTGGTAGCAATTCATCCATTACTCAAGATCATTTTTGGCTGTGAAGCCTGTCAAAATATTATGTTTGTACATTTTTTGTTTCACCTGTGTGGGATTTTTTTCTTTTAATTTTGATGTAATATTAAGGTCAGATCTTTCAAGTATCAAATATAGTGTAAAATACATATTTTAGACACCAGATGCAAAAGTTTTAAGTCAGCAGTGTTTCCACCATCCATTCTTAGCATTGCATCCTTGAGCGAGTAAATTTGCAATATTTTCAAAAAAGCAATATTCTCAAGCTCTTTTATGCACACATATATTCACCACTTGGTCATATATCTCCCGTTATTAAAAAATGTGTAAAATTTAACGTGAAACACACGTAACATAAATAACCCTCTTGTATAGACAATACCTACACAATGAAAACGATGAAAGATTAGATGATAGCATTAGTAAGGGCAGGAGAAATTCATTTGTCCCGCATAACCATCGATCAGGATAATAGAGGATAGGTAAATTGACATAGACACGACGATCCGCTTAAGTACTTCCGTGAGCCAAGTTCTGCTCTGCGTGAGGACTTCTGATTGGTATCGGGAAAGGTGATTACATTATCAGGACCAGATCGATCAAAAAGTGCTCGAATAATTTCCCTGGAGTTTCCATCAAACTATGTGTTCGAGCGCGTGTCGAGGCACTACGTTTTCAGAACAGCCATGTCGCTGCACAATGTCGAGCCATCTGTTATCCTGGTTGGCGAACCAGCCGAACGACGTTTCCATCGAACTCTTCCCCTTTTTGTAGCTCACCAGGGAAAAAAACTCATAGGTAGTGCCGCTACGCTGTTAAAAATCGCTGCGACAATGTCACGAACATGTTTTGCCATACGTCAGGAGCGAATACTAACCTTGTCATGTATTGAGAATTTAACGATCAACTGCGTCTGAAGAACCGGCAACACCCTTTTCGACCTTCAATTACGAACTTAGCCTTTTCATTTTTCACTGCAATACGTCAACAGCAAAACTAATGATGCATCCAGTCAATATATCAAGTAGTTCTAGAAATTTAATTATAAGTAGAAGTTACAGGCAGGAGCTACTTTCTCTCAGAAAAAGACACCATTTTTTAGCCACTAATTAGACCTCTGCCTATTTCAAGAATTGAAATCCCCTGCTCATCCTCGCAGATTCTCGTTCTGACCACATTCTCCTATCACCTCCCACTACCTAACCCTATGATCGACTCGTACTACTGCATCTAAAACCATGTCCGACAACCTCCCTTTCGATATTATAAATTTCAGTAGCATCTTCTTCCTCAAAATTCTTTTTTCATGTTTCCATAAAACATCTGTCTTAAAAATGATACCTCTCTCTCTTGTATATATTTTTCTTCCGCATCTTATAAAAAAACCTCGCTAATCAGTTTCAAAATTTGATATCTATCTACCTCTTCCCACAACCTAAAAATTCTCGCGCTTCACCATCCCCATCCCAATTTCATCTATTTTCCTAACTGTTATTTACTGCTTCGTTTTACCCTATAAAGCACCCGACGAATGCCTTTTTATAATACCTTTTTTATTATTGGATATATTTCTCTCTTCTTCGTCACTAATAGCTAATCACACTTTTTTTTAAATATCTCACTCATCTGTTTCAAATTTTCGTATTTCCCTATCATTCATCTTCATCATAATTACTTCCTCTGAACCCACTTTTTGTATGAAGCCTCTGGTACATCATACTGTGCCTATCCAATTCGCCTCCTCTACTCTCCTAATTTACTCTATTTTTCCATAACTGTACGTCCTTTCATCCATTCTGCAACTTCTGGCTCTGATTTGATTAGATTATAGCAAAAACTCGTGGCCACTTTTTAGAATTTAAATCGCTTTGACTCTTATCCTTCTTACCTTTTCCATCATACTTCTGATTAACACTCTCACACCTGGTCCCTCTAATCCCTTCTTAACACTTTTTTTCTAAATTCTCCCACTATTATCTCTTTTCTCCTAATTCTTATTCAATATTTCCTTAAGTTCTTTGTGCAAATATTCACGCCCCTCTGATTCTTATGAGAGTCGGATGGTCTTGATTATTTGGAAACAACTTCTTATTTCTTATTTTCCCAAACCATTTTCTATCCTCCTCAACTTACTTTCAATTCCATTTTAGCTTTTACCCTTCCTCTTCTTTTCAACGAAAATTTAGTTTGTTAATTTATTATTTTCCCGTTTTAAATCTAAATAATATTTATAATTCGAAGAACCTCTCTCATCGGGAGCTACAAAACCACTTGAATGTCAGTGACACATACTAGGCAGTCTGATAAGTACCTGAAAATTCTAAGAGATGGCATTAGTATTCACTAATGTGAACCATTTTCGTCAAGCTTGATCCTTCAAATGACGCCTGTCAAAACTTCAGTCATTTATGTTTACGCATTAACAAGTTACAGCACTGAGAAGCGACTAACCTCCGAGTTTTTTTTTTAATATTGAAAAATCTGAGTTTCGAGTTTTGATCAAACACTACTATCTTCGCAAGAAAACTATATCCGAGACCAAGGCCAAGCTGGATAAGTATTACCCGTGCTCTGCACCGTCGATTGGAACGATTCATAAGTTGTTTATTGAGTTTCGTTGTGGCCGTACGAGCACAGTTGATGCTGAACGATCTGGGCGCCCAAAAGAGGTCACTACACCAGAAAATGTCGAAAAAATCCATGA
>NC_046660.1:75389927-75393027 GCF_010883055.1 Belonocnema kinseyi | reverse complement strand
GAAACCTGGATCCACTACTACACTCCTGAGTCAACGCAAAAGGCAAAACAGTGGGTTCCACCGGGTCAAAGTGCTCCGAAGCGTCCAAAAACGCAACAATGGGTCGGAAAGGTTATGGCCTCCGTATTTTGGATGCACATGGCATAATATTCGTGGACTATCTTGAAAAAGGTTAAACCATAACCGGAGCATACTAATCATCATTATTGGACCGATTGAAAATCGAAATCGCCGAAAAACGACCGCATTTGAAGAAGAAAAAACCGCTTTATCATCACGACAATGCGCCTGTTCATTCATGTTTAGTTGCACAAGCAAAATTGCATGAAATCGGCTTCGAATTGGTTCCTCAGCCACCGTATTCACCAGACCTAGCCCCCAGCGACTATTACTTGTTCCTTAACCTGAAGAGATGGCTCACCGGTAAGCGTTTTTACTCAAATGAGGAGCTCATAGCTGAAACTGAGGCGTATTTTGGAGACCTTCCGATCGAGTACTTTTCGGACGGTTTCAAAAAGTTAGAAAATCGTTGGACTCGCTCTATCGACCTATAA
The DNA here is from genome assembly GCF_010883055.1 of Belonocnema kinseyi. NCBI lineage: Eukaryota > Metazoa > Arthropoda > Insecta > Hymenoptera > Cynipidae > Belonocnema > Belonocnema kinseyi. The sequence continues at coordinate 75,392,473 of NC_046660.1, read as the reverse complement.
GGAGAGTATGTTGAAAAATAAAACCGACTTTGGCCAAAATAACGTCTCCGTGTTTCATTTTTCAGGGACTTATCAGACTGCCTAGTATATTTCACGTGATCCGCTTTGATTTTAAAATCTAAAATTCAAAATGGCAGATCCAATATGGTTGACACAAACTATTAAAACTGTTTGGACCTTGATCCAGTTTTTATGAATTCGGTTTTTGAGGCCGCTGAATTCAAGTCTGATGTCATTTTTAAAATTAAAGATGACATTGAAATCTTCGGACCTGGAGAAAATTGGTGAAAATTAGTTTTTTGGGGTCGCTTATTTCAAATTTGATGTTGGCCTTCGATCAAATTAGTAGCAGTTAAGCTTTTGGGCTCGCTAAATTTAAATATGCCAGATTTTCAAGACTCATATTTATCGTATATCTGTTTCTGGGTTGTTGAATGTGGCAGATATGAATTATTAAAATTATTCAGACCTTCATAAAATGGGAGACACTTACGGGTTCTGGATCGCTTAATCGAAATCTGGTGGTGGATTTTCAAAATTCAAAATCGTGGATTCAATACCCGAACGTTTTCCATAATTCATGCCCGCCATATTGGATCCGCCATTCTGAAGTTTAAAAATCAATCACCAGATTTTGGTTCATCGAGCCCTAAAACCTAAGTAAACACCAATTTCATGAAGCTTTGCACATTTTAAATAATTAATGTCCGCCATATTAGATCTGTCATTTTGAATTTGAAAAGTCCAATGTCATATTTTAAATCAACAACCCCGGTTGCTTATTCACCATGAATTGCATCCAGAACAAAACATTTTCAATATTTCAGATCGGCCATATTGGGTTTCCCATTTTAAATTTTAAAAATCCAGCAACGGATTTCGATTCCGCTAGCCCAAAATAATGGAAACTGACAGCATCACTAGTTTCTAAAGTGTTTTTTCTCGAAAACATTTTTGGCATGAAATTATGTTTTTCGCGAGACTGTGAAGGGGTTAACTTTCTTATTATTGTTTTTAAATAATATCCTAGTAATTGAATATGCTGGATAAATAAATTCAAATGCGTTCATAAGAAATTAAAACTGCTTAAAAATCTTTCAAATGTGCTTATTAAAAATGGTTTTGTGCATGTAATTGCTTTAATTCTAAGTTAGATCGGGAAATGTGGGAAAAAATCAGAATTTTCACTTCAAATAGGGAATTTTTTAAAATAAATACAATTCTAATATAAGACATTGAATTTTCCAAAAGAATTATGATTATAAGTTAAAAAACGGATCTCAGCAAAGAAATTTAATTTTGGTATTGACATAGTGAATTGAATGCGATCTCTAGATCAGCCATAGACAAGTCAGAAATGAGATTTATGTCCAGAAATCGAATCTGCTCCTGCTCGGATTTATGCTTAAAAACGATTTTTTAAATTAAATTTCTTATTTTCCATTAAGACTATCATGTTTTTACAATCAGATTATACTTTAATTATTTATCGTATTCTTTATTATATTGATACTACAAAATATGCAGTATCTAGTTCCAATAAGTTTTAAATATATAAAATACATTTAATAAGAAAAATGTATACCAGATGCAATGAAATATGTAATAATAAAATGAAAATAATGTTTTTAATCTTTCGATTCACAAAAAGTAACGGAAAAATTTTCCAGATGAATCTGTTTATTAAGATTTAATGTAAGTACCACAATACAAAAGTATATACAACACAAAAATTGTCAACTATTTATGGAAACAAAACATAATTAAATTTACACAACATAAAGCGTATAGATTACATTTATTTTCCGCAATTCTTTCTTCTCAATTTAATTAATTGAGTTCGAAACGTATAAAATACACTTTATGAGAATAAATTTATACTAAATGCAATGAAATATATAATGATAAACTGAAAAAATATTTTTACAATATTTTTATTTGCAAAAGTAAGCAAAATATGTTCCGGATAAATATTTTTATTGGCAGTTCATGTAATTAACACAATGTAAAATTAAATAAAATACAATAATTTTCAACTATTCATAAGCACAATATATAATGGAATTCTCATAAAATGCGGTGTATTGTTTACATATATTTTACACCATACTTTTCCTTAAATTGAATGAATTTAATGAGGTTTATGCATATAAAATATAATTATTAAGAAACTATTTATACTAAATGCAGTGAAATATGCAATAATGAAATAAAACAAAAAAGTTTTCAATATTTTGGTTTACAAAAAGTTAACAAAAAATGTTCCAGATGAATCTGCTTATTAGCAGTTTATGTAAGTAACACAATACAAAATTATTCTTTACTTTTTGCAAATGAAAATATTGGACACATACTCTTTCATTTTACGAGGGTAGTTCAATAAGTCCTTAGAATGACCAACAGATGGCGCGCGAATCGCTCCAAATCATCTGTTTTCAGTCAGTACCACTCCCAACTAGATATATGGTGCAGTCACAGTCCACATCTTCTGAGTTTACGTGTTTTTATAACCAATTGAAAAAAAAAATTGTTCGTTAAGAAAAATG
>NC_046660.1:75384428-75389827 GCF_010883055.1 Belonocnema kinseyi | reverse complement strand
ATATATAGCACTAAATTCATTCATATATGTTTATTAGCGTAGTTTTTACTATCGAAAGTTTAATATTTTGAATATTCTAATTTTTACTTTTCTACTAATCTTCAGTGGCTTACTTTTATGTCATTGAATTTGTGGAATTTCATCCGTAATTAGAAAAATTTGACTTTTACCTTTATAAAGGTCCGATAAAAAATGTTTAAAAACTACTATTCTTTCTCTTAACTTATTTTCGTATCTTGCATTGTTAGGTTCAAAATATTAATGTATGATTATTTAAAAGGCATTTAAAAGATTAAAATAAAAACAATAAGTACTGTAAAAAATGATTAAGGGAAATTTAGTATATATTTTTAAAAGCAGCAACGATTTGTTCTCTTCACTTTTTTTCGTATAACGTGTTATTTCACTAAAAAAGATCTCGCAAGAATAAAAAACTACTCATGAATCGTCTAAGACCTACCTCTTGGGAAATTTCTTCTAGCTTCATACACTACAAAATATATAAGTTTAAGTAAAATCCGCCGCATTTGATATATTTTGTATGGGCTTATTTGGATTATCGACTTTTCAATAGCACTGATCATCTTTTTGATCCCTGAATTAGAGTGAATGTATCAATAAATCAGTAAATGTATCAATTTATGCATTAAAAACTAATCCGATCTAGAAATGATGACACAACATTGAAATATATCGAAAAAATTACTGCTCTCAAAGTTTCATACTTTAAAAAGTTATTATTTAAATTTCTTTCTAAACTCATATGTATTTTCAGGTCCCAAAAAATCCTAAAAAGTATTTTTTTTAAATGTATGATCTTGTACCATTTTTGATTATCTTTGAAACTTGGATTCTCATATAAAAATTATATTTTGCGCAACTAAATTCATCGCCATATTTTGTTTGCACTAAAATTGTTTGAAAATTTTTTGTTACATTAAAATGACAGAATTTGTACCGTAAAAACTAATTCAATGAAGAATTGGTAACCAAACATTGCAATATATAAAAATAATCACTGTTTTCCAAGTTTTATAATTCAAAAAGTTACTGCTAACTGAATATATTGTTTTAAAAATCTGCAAAAAATCATGAAGACTAATTTTTATGTATTTTGCAACAGATTTTGTTAGCCATAAACAACATAAAAAATTTTGTTTTTTCGGGCCACCCTAATATTCGGGTCACGATTTTGGGAAAAAGGCCACAAATTATTGATGCTAATTATCAACATTTATTATTGTCTTAGAAAATTATAGCAAATACGACAGCAAAGTTCTTTTAAAGTTTCTTGTGAGAATGATTTCTTTATCCTTCAATATGATTGTTGTAATCCTCTTCGTGGAGATTACAATTATTATGTTAAAGAATGAAGAAGTCGTTCGCATAAGGAAGTTAAAATAAGCTTTTCTGTGGTATTCTCTATAATTTTCTAAGATAATAATAAAAGTTAATGATTATTTTTAAATGAACTAGAGCGCATGAGGAAAGTGCAGGAATTCTCTAAAACTCATGTCCTAAAGAGTTAATCATTGTTATTATGTTGGTGGATGTGATGCCACCTGCTCACAGGCTTCTTTATTGTTTCAATAAAATTATAAATGTTAAGGAGTATCGTCTTTTGATTGTGCATTTTTTCAACTTTCCTGTTCCTATAAACTACTTTTAATTAATGTATAAAGCCCATAATAAATTTATATAGATATTACCAGTTAGCAAGTATCAGTTTTCCACAATGGACTTAGGAAATATTGCCGATATTTAAATTAGTACCTTTTTACTTCATAAGCAACAACAATTTTGTCCCTTACCTAATTTTTGTATCTTGCGTTGTTAGGCTTCAAATTTTAGATTTGAAATATTTTTGAAAATTTAAAGAAAAACTATGTCTATTTGAAACATGTTTGGAAGCTGTTTTGTAGATCCTTTCAAAAACAACAATTCCTTGTTTTCAATGTTCTGTCCGCATATAGTACCATATGTCTCAAATTTTGTTATTTGCTTTTATTAGCAGATTTCGTTGATAACACCAAAACTTAAGTTCTTTTAATGTTAATTGTTTGAAAGTTAAAACTGATTCTCCTAAGTATGTTGAAAGTTATCGGAGTTCTCGATTAAATAGAATTAATTAATTTAAATTAAAACTATAATAAATATTTTTCAATATTCTTGGGATTATTTTAAAGGTGAATTTGCATAGAATAAGATCAACATATCACTATTATTGTGAACGTGTGTGCTTTTATGGTGCAACATGTTTAAAGTTAAAATCAACTTTTAGGTGGGGGGGGGCTATATTTTTTCTAGTGAAAGTAGTATTTTTTGTCAAACATATGAAATAATTAATAATGAGGTTTTTATCAAATTTCTTAGAAATCTATATGTGATTGAGAAGAAGTTGGCGAATTTAAACAATTCTATTTCTAAAAAAAGAAAACTATTTTCAACATGGTGAAAATGATTATATGAAATATTTATTTAATTTTGACATCATCGTTTTATATTGTATAGTATCATATAAATTAACATGTAACGTTCATGGACAAATTCAACAAAAAATTGACAAAAAATATACCTGTGTTTTTTTTAATCGACTTGAACCGATATTTTAACGCAAACAGCTGAATTAATTTCGGTGCGTATAGACATTGTCTTAGTACTAACCCGTGTGGAAAAATGTTCTGGCCCTGACCTGGCCCAGACCAGATCACCAGTTTTGTATCCCTGGAGCTGACCGTACGGTCTGGCCTGTGCCTGACCAAAATAAAACAATTTTTCTGGCTAGCTTCAGGCCAGAGCGTCTGGTCAGCCCCTAGACATGGGCTGGTCAGCCGCGAGTTATTAGCTGTTGTTTGATCTCATCACTAAAAATTCAAATTTTGCCTCAAAAATATACTGCCATCAATAAAATCAATAAATTAAATTATCGTTTCTAAAACTTCTTCTTTTATAATAGATAAAATGTAGGTTTGTACTTACTATTTATTTAATAACTTATTAAAGATTTAGTACATTTTATGCCTCCGCTTTTACAGCTATAACTTTTGCCTCAATTAATATATTATTAGGAACATAATAAGAAATTTTGACAGTTTGTGACATTTGATCGACAAAAACTATCACTGTTTCCGAGAGGTTGGAAGTATTGTCAGAATACTTCAAGTTGTGACGTCAACTGGCAACATGTCTACACAAACTGTCAAAATTTGTTATTATTTTCCGACTAACATATTAATTCAGCCAAAAGTTATCTGTAAAAGCGGAGGCATAAAATGTACCAAATCTGTATTAAGTTATTAAATAAATAGCAAGTACAAACCTACTTCTTCTCTATTTTAAAAGTAGAAAAAGTATTAGAAAATATGATTGAATTTATTGACTTTATTGATGACAGTATATTTTTGATGCAAAATTTGAATTTTTACTGATTATATGAAACATGTCTATTATATATTTTTCTAGGAAATCATGTTTTGCTTTTTGAGCGTATCCTCTAAACATGGAAGATGTGAATCTCAAAGATAAAAAATTAATCGATCAGCCATTAACTAGTAGCTGAGGAGCCTATAATTAGCGGCTAACCAGTTCATAACTAGCAGCTGACTAGCCCCTAACTCGCGGCTGACCAGACGGTCTGGCCTGGGGCTAGCCAGAAAAAACGTTACACTTTTGGCCAGGCCCAGGACAGACCATTTGGTCAGCGCCAGGACTGGAAACCTGGCAGCAGTCTGGTTTGGGCCAGACCAGCGCCAGAACATTTTTCCACACGGGTGATTGTTAAACGACATAGCAGTTACTTATTATTATAAATCTACTAATTTAGTGGTTTATTTTTATCTTATTAAATAGATTTAAAATTTAACGTGTAATTAGTCAACTTTCACTAATTAAAGTTCAGAAATCTCGAATAAATAATGGTTAAAAGCAAATTTTGTATATCTTTTTAAAGCAACAATAATTCTTTCTTTTCACTTATTTTCGTATCTCGTGCTGTCTGGATAAAAATGTCAATTTCTTTGACAGCATTTTTGATGGGGTAAACGAACTTGAGCTTTCTTTTCCAGCGCTGAAAACGTGTGATGAAGCACTACACCATTCAAACACAAAACTCTGTATAGTACTACATCTTTATAAACCTAAAAATTGGATCGTCATGATGACACACACATTAAGATAACAATACAAATTATTGGTTTTTAGATCTTCGACTTTTTTCTGTTTGTATCTCTTATATAAATATGATATAAAACCTTTAAAGTATTTTTGTGCAAGTAAGTCCTTTCTTTCGGTGGATAAACATAAGAAAAATGCCCCTTTTGAGGGTGCCCTTATTTATTTATAAAAAAACTTTCATTCTGAGCCCCTAGTTCTTGATGATTTGTTACTAATAACACTGTATCTCTGTATCTTGTGCAGAATTCTTCAAAGAATAAGTGGGCCAGTCAGTAGGGAAAATGGTTATGAGTTTAATTTTTTATTGTTTATTAGGATCTTTCAAAAAGTTAATTAAATAATTAAAGAATTTACCTACTAATAAACACATAATTAATGTTGTTTCTTATACTATAAATTAAAAATTAGACAACGAATTTTCATTAAAATAGTTTAAAGTGTTTTTTCAGTCAAATGTAGTGCAGATTTGTGTAATAAATATATTATTTTCTGTAGAAGATGACTAGATGGCCACGGGTTTTTTAGCTTACCTATTTCTACAACGATCTTCTAATTAATATAAATATACATTAGACTGAATTATTTTATAAGTAAAAAAAATACATATAACCAAATCCAAAGAGATAGACGTTTTTTTAAACATTTTGATGTCTGAATAAGCTGAATAAAAAGAGAAGCCAATTGAACAATATTTAGAGGTACCCTTTCTGCATTAAAATATAATATAAGGAAAAAACTTCTTTGCAATAAACAAATAAAAAATAGGATTAATTTGATTTTCACTATCGAAATTGAAAACACTCGGAAAAATGTTTATCTAAATCAAACAAAAACTTCCTTGATCCTTTATCGATATCAGAATATTATTGACTAGAATACAATTTGCTTGAATTGAACATTGGTTTGTTTGAATCAAACAAATATTTGTTTCAATCAATCAAATATTTGTTTTATTCTATATCAAAGAAAGAATTTATTTAATGTAAATAAACGCTTTTCTGTGTAATTATATTGAATACCTGAATTGAAAAACTTTTACGAACAGTGGCTCAAATTTTTGCAACTAAGTTTGCAAACTTCAACCAGTAATTATGAAAATTTCAGTTTTACAGTCTTTCAAGTTGAAGCCTGGGTGGCTTTACTCGCAGTCGGTAAGGTGTATCGACATGATTTTGGTGTCAAAATATTAAGAAGAGCTCCCTCTTTCATGCTTTTTGATTTAACAT
>NC_046660.1:75380055-75384328 GCF_010883055.1 Belonocnema kinseyi | reverse complement strand
GGTCGCCTCTGAGGCTCTTTTGGCGCGCATAAGTCGGAATCGTGAGGAATTTTTTCGTCGATTTGTGACTGTCGATGAAACATGGATACACCATTACACTCCAGACAACGAAGACGTCATTGCCTCTGCAAGTGCTTATTTTGAGGAACTTCCGAAAACGCACTTTTCTGAAGGATTAAAAAAACTTCAAAAGCGATTGACCAAGTGTATAGAGCTCCAAGGAGATTATGTGGAAAAATGAAAAAAAAATTTACCCAAAAAAAATTTTTTTTATACTTCATTCTAAGGACTTATTGAACTACCCTCGTATCATCAAATATTTCGTATCATTTAGTATAAATTAGTTTTTATTAATGTATTTTATATATTTAAAACTCATTTGAACTTAATATTGGTTGTTTTGTTGTATCAATATGGCAAGGAATACGATGAATAATGAAAATTTAATCTGCTTATAAAACAACGATACACTTAATGGAAAATAAACAATTTCAGTTTAAAAAATCGTTTTTTTAGTCAAAATTTCGAACAGAAGCCGATTTATTTCTTGCGTATGATTTTCTTATAATTGCAGTGAAAACGGGCGTAACTACCGAGACACTTTTTGTCGGTAGCTCCCTCAAACTTTTTTTCTCTTCCGGCCTACTGCGTGGTACTTGATCGATATTTTTGGTAATTAATTAGCCGTTTTTGGTAACTTGTCACTTTAAAAGGGTCCAGTCACTATCTACAACTTACAATCAGTCTCTCAAGGGTAAGCTGATAATGAAGTGAAGTTATGATTCCTGTAGTGCGGAAAAATAATTTTTAATTGAAATTCTCAAGCGAAATAAAAAGAAAAAGTAATCTGGCTCAAATTTTGTATTGCCGCAGCTGGTAACAAATAATATTGCTCTAAAAGCGCAAGCACACGCGGAGAGGTATTCTGAGATCTGAGTTCACGGAAGCGCGTGATTTTGGAGCTAAAATTTGTACGGGCTTTAAAGTTTTGGACTTAATGCCATAAAAGCAAAGAATTCGAAGCCTGAGAGCAAAGGGGCGTTTCCTAATGCCTGAAACTTCGAGACCATTGCTTGAAAGCAAGGGTTCCGAGATCTTAGTTCTAGCGCCAAAGCGTGATGAAATCAAGGAACAGTTCCGCGAATTAATCTTTCAAAATTTCTCGCCGTGCAGCAGTTGAAAAAAGTTTTTCCAAAATATTTTTGACCACAGTGTTGAAATTACTCGTTTCCCGCATACCATTCATACCTCGAAAAGTGAACATTCCATGCAAGCGTTAAGAAAAGCCATTTTAGAGTTCTCACAGCATATATTTTTTACTAAATTTTTGTCATCAAAATTCCATTTCCCTCAATTGAAGTTTCTTACCATGTCTAAGGTAACGACAAGTAATATCCTCAGACGCTGTAAGTCGTTCCAGTGTATAAATTTTATGTGGGAAGATACGCTTTAATGCAGTATATGAAATCTTGTGGCACGTGGAGCGCCTTGAAATGGGTAGCTGACTCCGCGGCTACTTAAAGCGCTTCACATTTCGATCACATCCAAAGCCGTTCCTTAGTTGGAATCCCAGTCGTAGTGATTATTATCGATTTTGGTGCTGAACGCTGAAGAGATAGCTGAAGCGATCATCATGGGTTGAAGTGAAGAGAAGCCCAAGAAAGAGAAAGGCAAAATTTGAAGAGGAACGTCGATAGGGAGAGAAATAGTGATTATTCCCTTCCTGAAAAGGGTAGTACTTCGAATCCTGAGTTGTCACATTCTCGAAACCACTTCACTCGAGACAGAATGAGGAAATGTGTTAGAAGAGTCACCTCGCAAACCTAGCCTTGTTCACTTCTACTGATAGACCAAATGTTGCAGTTATGTTTATAACGACTAGGAAACCGTCAAGTGTGTTTGCTCCTCCTAGATGCTTGTTATCTTGCTCCTGGCAAGAAGAACAGCCACAACTCGCGCATCTCTAGGGTAAGATAGTGGCCAAATCGAAGCAAAAAAAACAAGTATTTGAAATCAGACCGAGGGGGAGGGTTTGATAAAATATATAAGTTAATGCTCAAATTTCTTAAAAATAAAACCAAAAAATCCAACGAAAAAGTTTCGACAACCATCATGAAATTTTCCTGTAGATAGATGTAGACAGATTCCTGTAGACAGATACAAATTTTGATTTTGAAGAGGAAAGAAAAATGAGAAGGCAACCAACTGAATTCCCTTATTTTTTTCTTTTTATTTTTTCTTTCGTCTTTTTAATTTTTATTAATATCGACTAAAAATTAAAAAAACATTTGTAAATAATAATTAACAGCGTTTCTAGCAGGCGGGAACAACAACGAAACCACGATGCATCGTGGTTTAGTTTTTCTTGTCTTCATAAGGTGCTGTACGAGTGCCGAAACCTTGTTGATTATTTCTTACAAATGTTATTTTATTCTTTTTTGATAATAATAAAAATAAAAAATACGATAAAAATAAGAAAGAGAAGAAATGGGGTTTTATTGGTTAACTTTTCGTATTTCTTTCCTCTTTTTTATTTTTGGTAAAAAAAAAGAATTTGATCTTTTTCCAAGTTACAATAGGAACATTTTATGGTGGATGTCTAAATTTGGTCGTTGGATTCTTAGTTTTATTTTCCGGAATTCTAAAAATTTTATTAGATGTTAAGTGGAATGTTATATTTGATTTTAATCTAATTTAAACTTCTTAAATTTTAAAATATATGAATATGTCTAAGAGGGCGTTTAAAAACTACCTGACGCTATTTTGAACACTTTTCCATATATCCCAGTCTTCATTATAGATCATCATAGATCATCACATAACGCTTTAACTCCCTGAGGGTTGCGTCAAAATTCGTTCTTTGATTTAATTTAATTAGCACCTGATATAAGGCAGAAAAGATAAAGACATAAAATTTTTTAACATACACCACACTCTAAAGTACTCTCAAAACAGATAAAATAGGTTAAATTTTCACAAAAATTGGTGAATAAATTTTATTAAGTAAAATTATTGTGTGGGTGCCATGTAGAATTCAATACAAACCACAGAAGATTGTAAGTCAAAGTATAATTTGCTTTTCACGAAATATTTGCAAATTTACTCTTATGTTATATGACGTAAAAAAATTTGTTAACAACATTTAATAAAAGGATATACATATTTTCAAACGAATTTAGCGGTATTTACAGGTTTTTCATCTGAGGCTAAATTTCGTTTTCATGCTTTAGTTTTTTTATTGAACTGATTGAATTTCTGCTCCCTCTGTAGTGTTGTACTTTGAAGTACGTAATATCTTCTTTAAATAATAAGCATATAAATGTTGTAAAATCATAATAAACTATAGTAGTGTTATGGTTATTACTTTTAATTTTCATTATGTCGGCAATTAAAGAGATATAAATGAAATTTTAATTTGCGAAAGTGATAATCTGGCAAGCTTCTGTTTACAGAAATAAGATTTCCAGAGATTTTTATCTTTTAGCTTTATATACTTACCTAATACTGATGAAACTTAGTTCACAATTTGCTACTTTGCTACCAAACTCCAATTTTTTTATTTTCGCAAAATTTTCTTTTTTATAAGGCGAAATTTGTTCTAGATTTCAACAAAGAAAAATAAATGAATGCTTACAATCCACTAAATATTTTTTATCTTGAAAATCGGAGATTTAGCAGTTTCTCATTTCCATTTTCTACCATTTTAAATTTTTATTATTTTTTCATTGTGATTATATGAGTAATAAACTTTCGTTGCAGTATAAAAAATAAATGTACCACTTTACCTAAATTGGCATTAATTTTTTCGATTGATTTAAATGATTTCAACAAGATTTAACGACAGTAAATTTATACTATATCGATTTGTAAGAAAATCATAACATCGCGCGGTTACACATTCAAAAAATAAAAGGAGTGCAACCTTTTTTTATCGAAAAACAACTTCTAAGTTGATTAAATGTCTACTTCTTTCTATGAATATTAGTCTGCATCATGTGACTCATTTTTTTATAATTAATACCGACTTTTTATCCATGGCTAACATGGCAATATAATGAGCAAACATTTTTTCTTGAAGATAAAGAAGACTCGGATATATTGGTGTATCATGCAAATTAGAAAATTCTGGATAATAATGTATTGTGCGTTAAAAGTCATTACTTTTATGATGAACTTCGATAGAAAAATATTTTATCTATTATTACATACATATCTTGTAAAGATTTGTAAAACAAATATATAATATTATTTCCTTTTAATGATGACTACTATT
>NC_046660.1:75376559-75379955 GCF_010883055.1 Belonocnema kinseyi | reverse complement strand
GAGGGAGCTCTTCTTAATATTTTGACACCAAAATCATGTCGATACACCTTACCGACTGCGAGTAAAGCCACCCACGCTTTAACTTGACAGACTGTAGGTAAAGAGAGGTTTGAACCAAAAATAGTTGGTGGCAATTTTATAGGATTCTTTAAAAGCAACTAGAATTTATTGTCATAACTTATTTTCGTATCAAATACTTTTTGACTTAAAAGAACCCCTAAAAAACAGGCCACAACTGGTCTAAATTCTTTCGAAAAAAGAATTTGAAAAAATAGATATAAACCGCAGTAAAATCCATCGAATTTCATACATTTTGTACAAGGTCTTTCAGATTTGAAATTTTTCAACAGAATTTTTCCTCTTTTTGAGCCCCGAAAAAGTATGATAAAGCAGTTTTAAAGGACTACGCAGATTGAATTGTGCTTTAGCACACAAAGTTCGGAATCAACCAGAAAGATCAAGTTTGTTAACAATCTATGTTTGATGACAATTAAAAAAATTAGAGCATTTTCAAGATTTTTTTCAAGATTTAAAAATTCCATGCATGGCCGTTCATTGAAATAAAAATTCGAACAATTTAACCTGAGAATATTTTTTGAAAAGGGGAAAATTTTCGAAGTGATAGCATTATCAAAATAAAAAAATGAAAACAAAAGACAATGAAAATTTTAAATTAAAAAACGCGCGATATAAAAAAAGTCTATAAAAGGAAAACGTTGCTTTTTGAAAGCTCTACGAGATTATTATTGCGACTTTTTGACTTTTTCCGAAAAGTGGAAATTTTAAATTTTGATTGCACGAAAAATAATTAAAAATCAACATTTGAATTTTTCCGATAAAACTATCAAAGATACGAAAAAATGAATAGAAGTAACGCGCTTTTCATCGTCCGGTTGAAAAAATCATTTACACTGTTCAAGAGCATGTATCTCAATATCTACGTTTTTTATTCTTTATTATTATTTCTGCACGGTAGATTCACAACCATTGCAGGGTTTCTAGTGATCATCCTTTCAGAAACCTGAGTAGTTCTCCCGGTTTTTTTTCAACGTATTTTTTCGATTTGACCGATTTAAATAGTTCGTTTTGTAATTTGACAATTATTTTGTTTACACGTGCCGAACTTATTCTCGATCACAGCCTGAAGTGATAAGTATTAATTGAAACTACATTATCAATCACTAATATGACAAGGCCTGTTTTTCTGATGATTGCTCCAGTTTTCAGAATGTTAATCATATAAACTTTAAGATTTCTCCTCTTAAATATTTCAAAATCTATTGACATTCTCGAATAAGTGAGCCATGCTGAAGTTATTGTCGACATCGTTGTATCAATTTTTTAAGAAGCTGTTATACAAATCCTATAAATTTCACAGTATTCTCAAAATTTTAATAAAATCTATAATAATTATTTTCAAATTTTATTAGAATCATTTTTATGGTAAGTATCTATCGAATTGGAATAACTCTTCGCCATTATTGTGAACATTTTTGTTTGTACGGTGAAACCTTTTTGAAGTTAAAAGAATAACGATGAAACAATTTTAATATGTTTTCTGCTGAAAGAAATACGTTTTGTAAAGTATATGTGATGAATAATCACAAGTTTTCTTTAAAATTTATTAAAAATATATGGGCAATCAATAATAGCTCCTTGTGAAGATTCATAAAAAAACATTAGATCCTGTAGAGGATTACTAAATGACTTTGAATATTGGTTCTAAAGTATCGGTAATGATAGACACTCTTGAATTGTATAAATACCGAAAGGTTATTAAAAGTGATTTCAACTATTTAAAGTTTCGCAATAACGCTATCTCATTGTTTTCAGGTTTTCCTTCTTGTTTTAACAAACATAAAAAATGGTACGATGGCACTCAAGTTCTTTTAATAAAAATTTATAATTGTCATGGTCCCTATTCATAAAACTTTAACTAATATATACAGTCCTTAAGAAATTAATATATTTCTACTCTGCGCTTCCTGAATCTAAATTAGCTGTTTCTGTAGTAACGAATTAGTGCAAAGCGGTTTCCTTCGGTTTTCTTTCTTTTTGCCTTAGTAATAAGCCTTTCTATTGTGAATTAGTAGCTCCCTACAAATTTACTGTAAAACATTTTTATTAATTAGAAGTTTTCTACTAATTCACAGTAGAAATTCTTACTAAAGTATTTGATAAACGAAAACGCCCTAACTTATATAAGTAGAAATCTAACAAATTAAATGGTTCATTTCACTCTGATTGAACTAGTATAGAATTTCTGACCAAATTTCGCTAATTCAAATTAATAGAGGTTATATAAAAAGTTATGAATGGAAATTTTGTAAGTATTTTTAAACGCTGCAACAATTCGTTCTTTTGATTTATCCTTATTACGCGCTGTTTGGTTGAAAAAGTGAATTATCGAGTTTTTAATAACATTTTGAATGCGGTGAAGAAACTGAACCTTTTTTTTATCCACAAAAACTGTGATCAAGCACTATACCATCCAAACCAATAATTTTTTCGAGAGTTATCTTATGAATATGGGCGATATTAAAAATTGGCTTTAAAAACTATTTTATCGTCTAGATTTAAACCAATATGTTCTTGATTCAAGGCTAATTTGTGTCTATAAGTCTTATATTTCATAAAACGTAATATTTGCAGAAGTCGCGTACAGTCTTGCATATTTATTTTTTTTAGATTATTTAATACTTTTACATTTATTCATTTTAGATTAGACTCAGACGAAACATAATACTTTGTCTTTCGCTTCATTTTTATAAACCTGCAAATTGAATTGTCATGCTTAAGCAGATCTAAATTTGAGTCATTTTATATGTTTTCGAATGCAAATGATGTTAAGGTCATTACAATTAAACACTGAAAAAAACTAAAAGTTGGATATTCCATTCTTTTCCTTTTTGTGAAGATGGATTACGATAATGATAAAAATAATGGCTTTCTTGATCCTATATCTATTTCCTGTTCGTATCTTTTACAAAACTATACTATGAAAGCTTCTAAATGCTTTCGCGACAACTTCTTCCTATGGATGGGTACACTTTAGAGAAAATGACCCTTGTCAAGCTACTTTATGGATACTATTTACTATTTTCAGAAATTCCCTATGATTAACACGCAATAATATGTTATAGATAATTCCGTATCACAACATTTTTTTCAGAATTCGTCAAAGAATTACACTCAAAAAAATGTTTACTGGTTCCAAACAAATATTTCGTTTGAATCAAGAATTGCCGCATATATGTATATATATATATATATATAATAATATAATATATCTATATAGATTTCCAAAATAAGATAATCGAAAGCATAGATAGGGCAACATGGGAGGACTGTATAAGAAACAAAGATTTAGAGGGCGCCTGGACAATGTTACGGGAT
>NC_046660.1:75375419-75376459 GCF_010883055.1 Belonocnema kinseyi | reverse complement strand
TTATAGCATCTGTGGACTAAACTGCACTCTGCAGACTAAAAATTTTACGAAATTTTTAAAAGTTCTGCATATTATTTCAGACCCCAGTTTTTCCATACATTTGACATTGTGAGTGTCCAGGTGATCGTAGCGCTAAATTTTTTATAAATTCACGACACGGGGCACGATCTTTCTGACCCTTTTCGTCGCTCAAACTGGCTTTCGATATGTTTCGTATAGTCAATGGGAGTGTTTGGTAAAACCAACCAAATTATCTCGTTACTTTAATTAAATCAGTTTCTAATAAATATCTTACGCTCAACACATTTATTTGATTAAATCAACTAAGCATGCGGAAATAAATAATTACTTTAAATTAAACAAATTAATTCGTTGTGTTTTCTAAATATAACCAAAGGTTCATTTGAGCTGACCAAATGTTTTAGTTTTAACAAAGTAGGTGGAACAAACTGTTTTGTTGAAGCAACATAATCTTTTTTCTGAGTGTAGTTGGGTATTTCGAGGAGAAAAACATCTTATATTAAATCCAATATTTTCCAAGTTTTTATCTTGTAACAGATGCATATTCGAGTTGCGATCAGTCTAACATCTTGACCAAAAGTTTGCGCACGAAATTAGCATCTACCATGACACAATGAACAAGTCACAGCTGCTGATATTTAGGCAGCACATTGTTGACAAAATAGCAGCCATCAAAATGAAGCGATCTCCCTGTTTTTTTTTAAATCCACCCAAGCCCAGCAAGCTTGAGACTTTTTGGCAAGATTTTTACAACATAACACAACTGAAAATATCCAAGAGGTGGATATATCACTACAGGGCATAAAGAACTTCTCCGCTACAGCACCAGATAGGATTGTTTGAAGAACGGTGCCTGCGTGGAGAGAGATGTGTACGTACAACGTGGCCCGAAAAAAGGTACAGTCTGTCAAGTTAAGGCGTGGGAGGCTTTACTCGCAGTCGGTAAGGTGTATCGACATGATTTTGGTGTCAAAATATTAAGAAGAGCTCCCTCTTTCATGCTTTTTGATTTAACATTC
>NC_046660.1:75372426-75375319 GCF_010883055.1 Belonocnema kinseyi | reverse complement strand
AGGGAGCTCTTCTTAATATTTTGACACCAAAATCATGTCGATACACCTTACCGACTGCGAGTAAAGCCACCCACGCTTTAACTTGACAGACTGTATATCTGGCTGGTATATCAATAGCGCTGCCTGTCTATAGCCCGGATTGACCACTAAAAAGCTGCCGAATTTTTTAAATCTACGATTTTTGGACAGCGGTCTCCATTGCACACTCGAAGCCTGACATCGTTCTTGACGACTTTGAGAAACCAATTATATTTATGATGAAATTCTCGGCTTTAAAAAACTACATCATCACAACCAAGAAGAAAAAAAAGAAGGAAAGGTGTCGATTTAACAGAACAAATTATTTTTTGAGGATTGATAAGACTCGGTTATTTTAGTCTTTCATCAAAAATAATATAGCTGCGAATTTTATTCCAAGTGCTTTCACGTTGTATTTATAATTATATGGTTCTAACTTCACGATCGCTTTGCTTCCTGTTAGCAAATGTATTTGCTTTCTCATGAAGGAAGGCTTAGTGATTTTTTACATATTAGACACACTCAAATTTTTATTTTCAACAATTGAAAAATATAAATGTACGAAAAATACAAAATGTACAAATAATACAAACAATTTCTTAAATACAAAGGAAAATCAGAAAAAATAATTTTATATTGGAAATGGTAATTTTTTTAAGCTGAAAAAGGAAAGGCGAAAGTTCCGCCGTTTTATGATTCTTTTACTAAAATTGTCAGAATTATTTTATTTGAAAATTTATGATCAAAAAGTCTTTTGTATCCATGCAAAAACTTTGGACTATATCGATTAAACAAGTTTCTCTGCTTGAAAGACGTGTTTCAAATATTACAAATAAGCGTAACTTCCTTACTCTTTAATAAAGCATATTAATATAATAGGTCTATAGGTCTATAGGTTTGGCTCGAATTAAGAAATCTTGTCGGTTCTTTCATACATTTTTAATTATTTGAAAAAAACAGTTTCGTTATAAAAACCGTTTTTTCAAATAATGTGCATTACCATATCTTCCCTACTCTTCAATTAAATGTATTGATTTTATAGGTCTGTCGACTTGCCTCGAATCAAGGAATCTTTTATATTCATTTATCAACTTTGAATTATGTTAATGAAAAAATGTTTTCTATACAAAACCGTATTTTCAAATATTATGCATTAACATAGCTTTTTTACTCTTCCATCAAATATCAATATTATAGCTGAATCTATTCATCTCGAATCAACACATCTTTTTTATTCTTGCATCAACACAAAATAATGAGAAGGAAAACATTTTTAATATAAAAATCAATTTTTAATAAAATATGAATGAAACTTTTTAATAAAATGTAATAATATTACAGCTTAATCGATTTACCTCGAACCAAGAATCTTTTATATTCTTGCATCAACTTTGTATTATATTAATAGAAGAAGTCTTACCATAATAAACCGATTTTTAAAATATTATTAAGTTCTCAAAAATGCGATAAATATTTAGACGAATCCTTTCGCAAGTTTCAAGATATTAGCTTTAAGAATAAGCCCACCAAACTTCATCAATTTATTTGCAACCGTTTTAAAGTTATCATGTTCAAAAAAAGGTAATATCCATATACATCCACACAATGACACATCCATACATACACACACACACACGCACATTTCCGGAAAATTGCTTAGAAGACTGTAGTAGACATATTTAAATTGAGGAAAGTTTGATATAATCAATAAATTTATTTTCGAAAATTTTACATAAAAAATTTTCTAATAAATAAATATTTCACCTAATATTAAATATAAAATCTTGATTTATTAGCTCGTATCCAAAATTCATATTTATACAATTAATTCTTAGAAAGATAGTTTGCCAGAATATAGTAATGGAATAATTTATAAACAAATTCACGGTTTGTTAGTGTTGAAACATGTAAACCTGTTTTTTCCGAGACTAATCTAGTATAGAATTTAAAAATAATTATATTAATTTCTGTAAAAGATGACTAAATGACTTTGGGTATTTGTTTCGATATTTCGGTGCACGTACTCAACTTATTGCGCAAACCCGGTATGTTTATAGAAGTGACGTCAACTATTTACACGTTTCACAATAGCGTTATTGGACTGTTCTCTAGAATTCACACTTCTATAGGAAGAATTTTAAAAATGAAAATTTCCAATTACTTCTAGTATTTTTTCACTATCGAAATAGGAAATATATTGAATATTCGTATTTTTAATTTTCTATTAAACAATTTCCTTAAATTTGTCAAAATATTATTGTGAGAGTAAACTGCCACAAAATTATTTCTCATTTTACAACAAATTTTCAATTAGGTGCAAATTGGGACCGACCAATTTGAAAAAGTATATTTTGTTCATGATAATGAAATAAAGTTGACATGTGTTTGCATCTTCATTAAAAATTATTTCTCAGGGCCAAACTACCCCAAACTACATTTCATTATGTTTCAAAAAAGTAATTAATTCAGACAAAAGCATTTAGAAACAGTTCTTCATGGGGAAACATGAAGAATGTGATTTTCTTCAAGTTCGAAAAAAAGTATATTGTGCTGTTGAACTAACAAAACATTATTTTTCATCGCACAAAAAATTATTAAACAAGACTAAATTCAAGCAGAAAATTTGGAAAGGTATTTAAATTAAAAAAACTAAATGAAGCTTACGTAATTTCGCATTTTCGATAAAAATGGTTGGTGAGTGATTACTTCCCCATTAAATAATTTTTCGTAAAATTGAAAAACGCGAAAACTTTATTTTCTCATCATGAGCAACGTATATATATAATTAAAAATTTTTCATAAGGACAACCGCAGGATTTCGCCGGGAGCGGGTGCTAATCTGAAAAATTGCACCCGCTTCCAGCGAAATCGCGGT
>NC_046660.1:75341047-75372326 GCF_010883055.1 Belonocnema kinseyi | reverse complement strand
AGAATTTACTGCCGTTCAGCTATTCTTTGTGCAATCACAATATTTTGAGGTAGTTCGCCCCGTAAAAATTCTGCGCCGAAGTTGAAAAAATTATGTTTTTGGTTTCTCACTCTAAGAAAATTTTTCTAATTGGTTTTGTTCGTAAAAGCTACTTTATTTTAATGGAACATGATAAAATATAAGTCAGGGTGGGTACACCCTACAAAATAATTGTTCTGCAAATACAAAAAAACGTAAACTTTATTTAATTATTGCAGGTAACATACATATTTTTACAATTTTTTTGGCTTTAATTTATTCTTGTTTGGACATTTTACATCTGGTAAAAAATAGTTTTTAATGATTTATCTCCACAAATTTTAGTTTTAAAAAATTTGAAAAAATTATATTTATATGTCTCACTATGAGTACATTTTTTAATTCTTTTTGTCTATAAAAGCTTCTTCATTTAAGACAGACATAATAAATTATAATTCAGGTTAACCCCATAAAAAACGGTTCGTAAATATTAAAAAATACGTAGACATTATACAAAAACCACGAATAATATTTTTTTTTTTGAAATTTTGCCGCTTAAACTTGCTCTTGTGTTGCAATTTTTGTGTGATGAAAAATAATTCAGGGTGGTCCACTTCGAAATTTTTTCTCAAAAAATGTTGAAAATTACATTTTTCATTTCTCACTGCAATAACATTTTTCAAATTGGGTTTGATATCAGTAGCCACTTTATTTAGAGAAATATATTTCAATGTTTTTAAGCGTGGATAACCCTTAAAAAATGTTTTTGGTGAAGATAAAAAAACATGTAAGAACGAAAATTTAAGGCGGATGCCAATCTACGGTTCCTTGATATTATTTTCCGTCACTATTTTGGGCTATATCCATATAAACTTTAAAATTGAATTGTCATGACCTGATCCTTTTATTTTTTAATTGTAGCATGGCAGTCTGATATGATACTTTAAACTGAAGCACGTGGTATATATTATGCTTATCTTGCCGATTGTATATGCGACCATTTCGACAAGCATTCTGATCATTTCCTGACTATTCAGATCCCGAAAAGCAGTATCTAACGTTATAAATTCTGCATCACAAGGAGATCAGTAATATTTTCGTTTCTACTACTGGGTGATATTTATAAAATACACAAATCAATAAACAAGTCAGTTTTATTTAATTGTGTATTCTATAATTATTATCAAGCTAGTAGTAAAAATAAGAATAGGACTGCTCTCCTCATGATGCAGAATTTCTTCATAATGACTTACCTAGATCTAAAAACGAGAATATGACTGCTCCATTATTATGCAGAATTCCTCATGATCACTTACCTAGTAATAGAAACGAGGCTATAACTGCTCTCCCCATGACGCACAATTGAAAAAGTTGAACACAACTTTTTGGGTCTACATATTCAGAAAATGATTTTCTTCCTTCGATCTTTTGTTGGCGTTAACAGCCAACCAAAATTGGCGTACTAAGTATTTCCGTCGAAAAACAAATCCAAAACTTTTTTTTTACTTGTTTTGGTGAAAATTGAAAAAGATTTCTTCCATAATTTATACGAAACTGCATCTTGTTTTCAAAAACGACTGTAACTTTCATTACGATTTGAAAAAGTGTCGTAAATATAACAATTTAAATAATAGTCTTCGCCAAATTTCTATATGGTGTGGATCCCAGAATTCTCTAAATTTTCAAAAATCCTTTGGCTACAAAACATTGTCCATGAAACAGTAGAACTTCATTGAGTTTAAATAAAATCGATGAGATATTTTCCAGGTTTGACATTCATGACCTAAAAAACGCTCTGTGAAATATACTTAAGAAATTGAAAATCTCTCAAATATTTTATGTTTTGCAAAATTCTTCAATTATTGTGAATAAATACTTTGAAAACCATCAAAATATAATAATATCCGGCGAATTTATGGGAAATCTAATAATATTTGTTAGGACCCCCAAAATATTTAAAATCCTATAAAATCCTTTAAAATCTCTTAAAATTATTGTAATCCTCAAAAATATTGTTAAGGAAATCTTATCAATATTCTAAAATTGTATTAATCCTATATGAAATTC
The DNA here is from genome assembly GCF_010883055.1 of Belonocnema kinseyi. Taxonomy (NCBI): domain Eukaryota; kingdom Metazoa; phylum Arthropoda; class Insecta; order Hymenoptera; family Cynipidae; genus Belonocnema; species Belonocnema kinseyi. Next base: position 75,370,241 of record NC_046660.1, on the reverse strand, counting down.
TTTCAGATCTTCCAAAATTCAAATAAATTGTATGAAACTCACGGAAATTTAGAAATTCCTTAAAACCACTGAAACAGTTTTACAATCATAAATTCAGTACAAAATCCCTCAATTCTTGTGAATACATTTTTTTAACCCCACCCAAATATCAAATTCGTTAAAATTACAAAAAATCTGATATTTCTTGAAATCCCTTTTAATATTTAAAGGTCTATGAAATCCTTTGAAATCCTGGGAAATTCATTAGGATGCCTTACAGAGTTTATTTAAAATCCCTTAAAATTATTAAGATCCTCGGCAATTTTATAAAGTTCCTTAAAAAATGAAATTCCTTGAATTCCTTTAAAATACTTAACATTTTTGGAATTTTTCTAAAATCCCTTTAGGTCTTTTAAAATATCCTAAAATCTTATAATTCATGTATAAAGTCCTTTCAAATATTCCAAAATTGAAAGAACTTCTTTAATACTATACGAAAATTTGTAAACCCTCTACAATCCTCTAAAATATTTTTAAATCTCTTCAAATATTTAAAATCATATGAAAACACCTAATTACTTTAGAACACTTTGAAATTTATATAAATTATACAAATCGTTTTGAAGTTTTGTTTTATCTATTCAAATCCCGTTAAAATCCTTTAAAATTTTGTTAAATTTTTTTTAATAATTACAAACATTTAAAAACCAATAAGGGGCTAAGAAATCCTTTAAACTCCTTATTAAGTTTGGAAAATCCTTGGCGATCCTATAAAATTTTTCTAAATTTTTCAAAACCCCCTAAATATTTTAAATAATAATATATTCCCGCCTGCTTTTGTAAACATTATACACAAATTAAAAATAATATTTTAAATCAAGTATATTTTCCTGCAATTAGTGAAAATGTTTATAAGAAGTTTGATACGAATAAGTAAAATACCAGTGCTATCGAGTTACTTTATGACATAAAAGTGCATTCTCGTATAATTTCACATTAGATTTTCAAAAAAATAATGCACACTCGAAAAAATGCCCTAATTATTTCAGGTTTGCCAGATGATAAGACAATTTTTATTTGAAAATTCAGTTGAAAGAACTCCGTACGAAAAAAAATTTGGATTTAAAGACCATGGAAAGGCTTAATATCTTTTACATAACAATACGATCATCAGATTCTGTTTTGGAACTAAAAAAATTCCACTGTCTGAATCATACGTACCTGAAACACAGAATGAATATACACCAATAATATATAATACGTAAATTACCCATTTATTTATCCACCTATAAATGATTGCATTTAAATCAAGCACATTTATTTAAAAATTCCATTACAGAAAAAATAAAGTGGGAAAACATACGACAATTAATTATGCTAGTTATTTATGAATAATTTTTTGTCAGTCCTTATAAATATATAACTGCATATGAATCGTACTTTTTTATGTATAAATAAAATAAGGTTCTTAATTTATAGAAGTAACTTTATAAAAGAAACCGAAAATTCTTGACAGTAGAAACTTTTCGGTTGAGTGGGCATCCAAATTCAGGATACAGAAAGAGTATTAGGTAATTTTGGGTTCTAAGAACAAACTATAACGGGGATAAATTAGTTGGTCTATGATTAGAAAGGGGTCTGTTTATTACAAATACTTGGTTTCGGCATAAAATGATCCACATGTACACCTGGTCTAAAGAAAATGGCCACAGAATAATTGACTTTGTTGTTGCGGATGGAAGAATAAGAGAGTTAGTCAAAGATACAAGGGTCACGAGGGGTTCTGATTGCAATACTGATCATTAGCTTTTGATCTCAAAAATTAACTTAGGTCGCGGATGGAGAAAAAAGAGAACCAAGAAAACAAAACAAACGCGAATAAAATTGAAAACCTACAGAAACCGGTTTTGCGAATAGATTTCCAAAATAAGATAATCGAAAGCATAGATAGTGCAGCATGGGAGGAACGTATAAAAAACAAAGATATAGAGAGCGCCTGGACAATGTTACGAGATATCCTTGTTAGATGTGCGATCAAAGTGTGTGGTACCGCAGTTGTAGGAAGAATGTCTGGTATTGCGTGGTGGAATGATGAAATTCAGGCTGCCCAAAAAGCAAAGGGAGAAACGTACAAGAGAACTTTGAACATCGCAGGTCTTAGCAATAAGGAAAGAAACAGACATAGAAATAATTATAGACGCGAAAACAGGATACTCAAATGATTAGTTAAGGAAAGTAAAGATATAATTAGAGCAGAAGAAGAGATGAAAATACAAAACGACTTTGAAGCAAGCAGGAAACTACTTTATAAAAAAATGAAAGGAAACAAAAGTATAGAATTTGTCAACATGAGAAATAGTAGGCGGAAATTGGTATATGATGCAGACGTAATACTAGAGGCTTTCAAAGACTATATTAGGAGACAATTCGGAGAATAAGCTATAGGACACCACAACTGCGATTTTTAACACGATACCATGGAAATCTCAATTGAGAAATTCTGTGTCGCTGAGGTTAGGGATTTAATTAGGAACTTGAAAAACGGTAAGGCTGCCGGGGTAGACGGTATTAACGCTGAAATGCTTAAACATGGTGGCGCGTGTATACCACATAGACTGTGCGAATTGATAAATTTATGTTTCGAGATGGGAGACGTCCCAGAAGATTGGAAAAATAGCGATTATCGTACCAATATACAAGAGAAAGGGAGATAAAAGCGGGTGCAATAATTACAGAGGGATTAGCTTATTAAGCACCGTAAGTAAAATATATTCAAAAATACTCATTCATAGGGCAATGAAAATAACAGAAGCAAAGATTTGGGAAGTCCAAAGTGGGTTTATGCCAGGAAGGTCATGTACGGACCAAATCTTTAGCTTAAGGCAAATAACAGAAAAAAGTTTGAGAGTAGGAAAAGAAGTTTCATGTGCATTTGTTGATCTAGAAAAAGCTTTTGACAAGGTAGATAGAAGTAAACTTTGGGAAGTCCTAAAAGAGTATCGAGTCAATGGATGGCCCCTACAAACCATAAAAACAATATATAGAGGTAGCAAAGCGAGTGTAAGAGTGAATGGCAAACTGAGTGATTGTTTCGATATTATTCAAGGAGTGAGACAAGGATGCGTTATGTCTTCATGGTTATTTATATTATTTATGGACAAGTGTTCAAGAATGGCTTTCTTCAACGAAGAGGGTGTAGATCTCGAAACAGTAAGGGTACGTGGATTAGCGTTCGCAAATGATAAGGTTGTTATGGCAGAGTCTATCGAAGACTTACAAAGAATGTTGAATAAACTAGATGCAAGCATGAAGAGCATGGGCCTCAAAATTACCGCAAATAAGACAAAAACTATGGTGTTTGAAGGAAAGAGTGTGAAAACACTATGCAATATTTTATTCAGTGATGAGAGAATTGAACAAGTTGATAAGTTCGTATACCTTGGTAGCTTATTTACTAGGGACGAGAAGATACATGAGGAATTAGATAGACGCATAAATGAAGGTGAGAAGGTTATTGTTAGAGCAACTGCCCTTCTCAGAGGTAAAAATATATCAAATAAAGCTAAAATGGCAATACATAATTCTACATTTGTACCGACTGTACTATACGGTAGCGAGACATGGACTCATCAAGAAAAAGATAAGACTAAAATTAACGCAATTGACATGAAATTCATGCGCATAATATGCGGAAAAACCGTGATAGGCAAAGTAAGTAACGAGATAATTCTAAAAGAATGTGGTGCAGAAGAGACGCTAGTAGACACATGGGAAAGAAATCACTTAAGATAGTTCGGACATGTTAAGAGAATGACAAATGAACGACTAACGAAACAAGTGTATCAAGGTAAATTAAATGGCAGCGTGCCCAGAGGTAGACCGCGGAAAGAATGGTTAGAATGTGTAAATGAGACCCTAGTTAGAAGAGACATAATGAGCCACAGAAACACGAGAGCCTACATGAAAAAATGCATGGACATAAAAGAAGTTAAAGAAGTATGCCAGGACAGGAAAGTATAGCGAAAAATAGTTAATCAAAAGAGTGTCGAGATTATTCCGAAAATTCTCTATCGAGCGAGTCACGCCTATCCCGAAAGGGAAATGGCTTAATGCTGTAATAATGATATGCTCAAATATACTAGTATTATCACTGCCCCGTGCAGAAATGTTGGTGTGGCGCCGGTCGGGCCCCGATCGGGAAAAATGTGGGCCCGATATAGTAATCTGTCTAGCGCCAGACCGTAAATGAAACGCCCTACACGACCAAGCCCAGATCTGGGCATCCAAAATGTGAACCAGATCTGGCCCAGAACTGGTCCCTTTAATTTTTTATTTCTATGATTAATAAAATTTCAAAAGTTTTTATATAATAATATTTTTTAAACTTTGCATCTCACAAAACTTCAATTTTTCAATATTCTGCATTATATATCATTATACTTATTTTAAATATCACACACACACACACATAAATTAATTTTAATTATAAATATTTTTAAATCTTCTTGATATTCTTTTGGAATGATTTTTGTTTGACTAATACACATGGGGCACGTGGAGAGAGATTTAAAAAGTGAGGTTATGTTCGAGAAAATATAAAAAGCATTTAATTTTTAATTTTAATAATCTGGAAATTCATACATTTAGTATAAGGTGATCTCTAGTTTCAGAATATCAGCAACAAAATATAAAAATCTAAAAAGCTGAAAAATATTTTTTGATTCACATAAATATTAAATGCGCTCAAAATGAGAACGCTTTCTCGAATACACTGCTGGAAATCTTATCAAGCTAAAAGTGAATTGTGATGTTGATTCTAGAAAATTAAAGCTTATCTTTGCCTTCATTGCGGATATAAGAAATCTCACCAACAATTCTGTGATTCCGAACTCGCAATTTACTATTTGCTCTTGGTATTTTAAGTTATAAGAAAGAAAAACAATATTACGACGATAACAGAAAACTTGACATAATCTTGTCTAACCTAACCCGACCCGATGTGGTTCTGACGTGAGCCACATCATCTGCCCCCTTGGGCCCACATGTAGAAAATCCGATCGGGCCCGGATCAGAACTCGGGAATAAGTTGGGCAATTTCTGTACGGGGCACGGTAGTAAAAGAATTTACCGAAACTAAAAAAAAATATTACAATTTTAATTTTAATGCTAGTGTCCATGAATTTGATCAAAGTATTTTTTTTTCTATTATTTTCATGGGTACTTAAAATCTCGTTCAACTTATTAATATTTTCAACAAATTACATTTTCCTAAGATAAGTGAAAATAATCAAAAATAGTTTTATTTAAATCAGCATAAATCTACTACTATGAATGTACTTGTACAAAAATGAAAAACATCGCTATTTAATTTTATATTAGAATTTTTTAAACAAATTTAAGTACGTTTGAAAAAGCTCACTGACTTGAAAAAAATTCTCAGACTTTCCCTAGCGAACAAAATTACCTGACATTTCCGGGGTTTCCAGATTTTTGAGAAAACTAGACGCCCTGATAGTTAAGATATTAAAAGCGTAAAATACTTTTCTCATTGCATTTAACATGAATAGAAAAAATATGTGTGGTTTGTAGTGCCTGAAGAAATAAAAATTAGACTTCACACTTTTTCTCCTACTTCCCTCTGTGTACCTTTTTTTAACGAAATACTCTTTTTTCTACTTTTTTAAGAATCTTCCCCCTTTTTTCGTTTTTAACCATGAATTCAAACTGAAAGATAAAAGCCAATAGAAAAATCCAAATATTTTGGTAGAAAGTGGATTTTTTCCAGTGGAAATTTCTGCTATTATAGTTTTGGTTCAGAATTTATATCTTTTGTTTAAAAATTTTACTATTTGGTTGAAATGTTTTCTTGCAAATATTTTTCTATATTTAAAAATGAACTTTTCCATCCGAAAATTTTTCCAATACATTTTTGGCTGAAAGTGGATCGATTTTAGTTGAAAATTCAACTATTTTGTTAAAGAATTAATTTTATTCGTTGAAGATTAAACTTTTTTATTGAAATTTTTTTTTATCCTCCATTGAGATTTCATTTTTTCAACTAAAAATATTATATTTCTATTTTTGGTTAAATTTAACATTTCTACTTGAAAATTCAACTCCTTCGTTAAAAGTTAAAAAATTTAACAAGCTTTCGATCAAAATATGTACTTAGTTTTAAATTCGTCTTTTTGGTAGAAACCTAATCATTTTAATTGAAAAGACTGGTGTTTGCTTCCAAGAGAAAATTCTTTCTGAAGAATTAATTTAATTATATAAAACTCTATTTCTTTGTTAAAAAATTTAACTGTTTTGTTGAAACATTTTTGTGTTGAAAATTTAACGGTTTGATATTCTTTTTTCTAACTGAGAATTCTTTTCGGGTGAAAATTAAACTATTAGTTTAACAATTTATCTTTTTGGGCTGAAAAATAATCTCGTTAATTAGAAATTTTAGCTTTTTTACGTTTACCTATACAAGTTGAGGATTCAACTATATTGTTAAAAATACGTTGTTTTTTTTGTATAATCAAAAGTATTTGATATAAAACAAAATATATTTAAACGAAAAACGTTTTTCGTTGAGAAATATTTTTTCTGGTTCAATGCAACTTCTTTTGATCACGAATTAAAATATTTTTTGGTTAAAGTATCATCCATTATATTTTTAATTGGAAACCAACCTTTTTTTATTAAAAATTCAACTATTTGTTTGAAAATTGAACTTCTTTGCTGAACATTCCTAATTTTAGTTAAAAATTAAACTCGTTCTGTGATTTAATTATTTTGTTCAAAATTTAATCATTTTGTTAAAATTAAACTACTTTGTTAATACTTTAACTACTTTATTGAATTTTGAATTACTTTGTTTAAAATTTAACTGCTTGGTTTAAAAATTGTCTATTTTTATATAAAAAAGTAGTTTTGAATTGAAAATTCCAATGTCTTTGAAAAAAAGTCTGGCTTGAAAATGCACGTATTTGTTTTGAAACGCAAAATGCTTTTGTTCAGACTATAAAATCTTGTTTGAAAAATTTGACCATTTAGTTGAAAATTCATCTTTACAGATCGAAAGTGAATATGTTTATTTGTTGAAGAATCAAGTTTTGTATGACGATCTATGACCGAAAGGGGGAGAGATGATAAAGGGGCTTAAAATACAATAAGCTAGTTTTCAAAAGGCCCCTTTTATGTTGATATACCATAATTTTTTTTCGAATTAATTTAAAATCGAATACCTTCAGCTTTTTTATTTCCACCCAAACAGTTGTTGGGAAAGGGAAAAGGATAAAACGTATTCACTTATGAAGCGGGTCATGGTCAAGGAAAGATAAATTAACTTTTCGAGCCCTGTCGAGAAAACGGTTAATGATAGTCTACAGACAGATGGCCTATAGACCAAAGCCTTCGCGTAGAGTTTCCGACTCAAAGAATGAAAATTTATTTATCTGCAAAAATTGTCTTCTATACCAAAAACAAAACTTATTCTTAACAAGTAAAATAGAGTACAAATAGAGGCTAAAATCAATCAGAAGGCCAAAAAGATTTTTTAAAGTCTTTTTTGAAACGAGCAAAAAATTTAAAGCGTAGAAAGAATCAAAAAGCTCGAGATACGGAACTGTGAAATACGATGACGATTGAGAAGCTTTTCTCTGAATCAGACTCTGTGTTAGGAAAATCGTTCTCGATATAAAAGCTACGGTCCGCTCCAAACGAGATAGATTTGTCTTCAAATCGAAAAAGGATTCGGTAAATTATTTTTTCCTTAAGGTTCTTTATTAATCCTTGATTTGAAATTTCTCAACTGAAAGCGTAATTATGTTCAGAAGTTTTGTAACCTCCATAAGGTTTAAAGCGTATTTCTTACAAAAAAAAATTAGTCGAAACAGGCACCGCAAGCTTATAAAAATGTTTTTTTTCAGCCTAATATGACTTTAATTAGATCGTTTAAATGATCCCGCTCCCGCCCCTCAATTAACTCTTTACTCCTACTTCCCTTCCTCCCAATTCCTCACAACCACTCTCCACGCTTCCCCTACTTCTCATCTCCTCATCTCCTCATTTGCCCAAAGCTTTCCTTACCATCTCTTCTCTAATTTCCCCTACTTCCCCTCACATCATTTAACTACACTTCCCCTACTTCCCATCTCCTCATTTGCCCACAACTTTCCTTACCTTTTCATCCCTCATTTCCACTCGCTTTCCCTACTATCACTCCCATTTAAGTTCGCCTATTTTTTCAAATTAATATTTTTAAAGTCTAAGCAAAACTGTGAAAATACTTAATTTTGAATACATGAAATACTACTTTAAAAATATTATTTTGATGATCATTTATAATATTTTGATAACTAAAACGTCAAAGAAAAGCCGAAAATTTCAGAAAAAGACGCAACTTTCTAGTGTAATTCTAAGCAAAGATATTTATAAAAAATTATACATTTTTAAAACAATTATGTGTGTGAACTTGCATCAATTAATACTTTACAAACGAGCAAAGTGTACAAGTAGTTAAATTTTTTAGAAAAATCGTAAAAATCTATCATTACTGTAGTCGAAGATAGTTACTACCAATAAAACATTTTTTAAATAATTATTTTCTTGGAATTGCATTAATTATTACCTCACTCTGATTGAAAAGTGGATAAAATGTGAAAATTTTCAAAAAATATTGCAACTTTCTAGCATTATTCTAAGAAAATATTGTTATAAATAATAATAGAAAAGAGAAAATAAGTTCTTATTTATGTGAATAAAAATACGTATATTGCAGAAACATGAATCTCTAGATAATAATTCATTCCAACTTATATAAACAAATGATAATATAAATAGTAACCAAGTGATCATAAATCCATCATCACCATTGCCATAAACTTTTTTATGAACAAATTGTTATTTCTCAACTTCGGTTAATTTCACTGTTTTTTTCTCATAAATATACTTTTAAATCAATTAAAAATTATGTATCATTTGCAAACAGAAAGAATCTAAATGTTAAATATTTTCTTACTTTCAATAACGATATTATAAAAAAACATTAATTATTGCGTTTTTCAATAACAAAATTTATTTGCTATTCAAACATATTGCAGGTAGATCAAGGGTAAAATTCCACAAGGTAAGTGTGATACATACTCTTAAATGTTTTTGTTATAAACGAATTAACAGATAAACAGTAAGCTAAAGCTTTTTTTGCATGAATAAGCTGTTGTTCACTGCAATTACTTTTATGAGTTTTGATATTGAAACTTATTAATAATACCATACTTATAATATTAGTTATAATTAGAAACAAATAATAAAATACTAACGTATACTTTTTCGTGTTTGCAAATCATAATTTCTAATTGATTTCCAAGTATTTTGATGAAAAAAGGAGCAGATAGACAAAACCCAAAAATGTACAATTTACTCACAAAAATATTAATAACAATAGCCGTTGTTATTATATGTTTATTTTGTTTCTGAACATTACTCTTGTAGGAGATTTATACTTTTTTTACTTTTAAAAATTTTTGAGCACTGTATCCCAGTAATTGTTTAAATTGTTTGTACAATTTCTTCATAACAATAAGTTAAGCCCTCATATAAATATTTATATTCCTGAAGTATACGTTCATATTTTCTAAATCATAACGAGTTAATCCTGCTTTTCCTCCAGATAAAGAAAATACCATTTGAAAAATGTGCAACTTTCACGTGATATTTGTTTGAATAATTATGCATGCATGAACAAAATAATAAGTCAAACATAGTGGATCAGTTTGAGTGCTTTCAAACTAATAATTTGAAGAAAAAAAACATTAAAGTTTGTCGAAAATTGCCGACTGTAGTCGATTCTGAATAGTTAATTTTTTAGTTTTTTCTTAAGTTCAGCATAACAGATATGACATACAAAAGAATAATATTTGTGTTAAAGCAAGAAAAGACAGTGCATATATATTGTCCACCTACGCTGCCGCTAATCAGCTGATCAGAATAGAAAGTGTGGTGTTGCTTGCGTGGACTGCTACGTGACCTATTACATGTTATTATATTCGGCGGCTCTATATTTTGACAAATAAAAGTATTGTTCTGAAATTCTGGAAAATTGTTAAAAATATATAAGGGCACGTCTATCCAGAATAATCGAGTTTTTCTATTGTTTAAATAATGAAATTTTATTATTTTGATTTTATCCAGGAGACTAAAGGCTGGCACTCAGTTACCTTACAAGTAAAAAGTTAATAAAATTGCACCATGACGAACGGGCGCACTCTTATACATATACAGTGAAACTTGGAGACTGTGTCAGTTTTGGGGCTGGCGATGTTGGGGAAGAGCGCGAGAGGTACCGTTTCGGATAAAATCGCTTCTGTTTGTTCACGTCTGAGTAACCACCGCACACTGCCCGCAGCTCATTTTACTGCTACCTGCGGCACGGCTTCAATTCTCGAAACAAATATATCCGGGGGCGTTATATCCGAGTTTGACTGTATTTTAAACCATTTCTCAAAATTTCAGCACAATATGTTCAATAACATGTAGATGGTCACCTTACAAGCCTGTCACACGCTTTTAACTTGTGTTTAGTGCTCATTGACGCATAATAAGTTTCTTTGAACAGATGTTTAGAGTAAATAAACCTATTTAAAAGTTTCTGCATATGGTCAGCAGACAAGCATTGGTGTTGTCGATCTGGCTGATTAGAAACTTTTAAACTAATTTCTCGCACGTAAACTTTCCTAAACCTTTAACGGCTAAGCCTTGATTCCGTTAAATGAAAACTGTGAAACAATTCCGGAATAGTGTATAATAATTTTGTGATTAATTATTGCATACATTTATTTTATATTATTAATTTTCTCGGTTTATATTGAGTATACGGTGACTCATAACTACCTCACGAGATGCGGAATAGTCCACTTTGATCTAAGGAATCGTCCACAAACTACGTTAGCATTTTGGGAGGATAGGTCTCACAAAACCTACTGTTTGAAATGGGAAGGGGGGTTTCAGTCAAAGTAACTTTAAACGGAACTTTAGCATTTACATAAATTTTTTGCCTAAAAGAACATATGGTAAAATTTTTATATTTTTTGAATTTTTAAAAGAATTCTTTTTAAGTTGAAAATTCTACTTTTCGATTTGGAGTTCTTAAACTTGTTAAAACATGCGGTTTTTGGTAGTCAAATAATCATTTGGTTTAAAAATTCTTCTTTTTTCTTTTAAAATCCAACTTTTTGGTTCAGAAATCTTTAATTTTTCTAAAAATTAGTCGCTTACAATAGTAAGTTAATATTTTTGTTTCTCAAATTATATTATTTAGTGGAAAATCCAACTATTTTGCTCAGAGCTCTTAAATTTGGTTATAAATTCGTCTTTTTTTTCGTATTACATTTTTTTAAAATTTATCTGCTTTAGTTGAAAAAACAACTTTTTGATATAGAATTCTTGAGGATTTTTAATAATTAATCTTTTTCGTAGTAACCTAATCTTTTTGCAACAAAATACATCTCTGTTAGTTGAAAATTCAACGATTTGATTAAAAATTCATCTTTGTGGTTAAAATTTAACAACTATGTGTTAGAGTTGAACTACTTTCTTGAAAATTAACAAATACATTTTTTCTTTCTTCAAAATTGAACTGTTTGGTTCAGAATTCTGGAATTTTATTAAAAACTCGACTTTTTTGGTACCAAATTAATCTTTTTGTTTAAAAATTCATCTTTTTAGTTAAAAAATCAACTTTTTTGTTGAAAATTCCTGAATTTTGTTGAAAAATTCTTTTTCTTTCGGTAAAAAATAATCTTTTTTGTGTTTAAAAATTAATCATTTGGTTAAGAATTTAACAAGTGTTCAAATTGAACTTCTTTCTTAGAAATTACGAAAAAAAATTCTTTCTTAGACATTCATCTTTCTGGATGAGAATTCTTGAATTTAATTAAAAATTCACCTTTTTGATAGCAAATTAATTTTTTTTTGAAAATTCATCTTTTTAGTAGAAAATTGTACTTGTTGTTTGAGAATTCTTGAATTTGGTTAAAAATTCGTTTTTTTCGGTAGAAAATTAATTTTTTGTTCCAAATTCATCTTTTTGTTAAAAAATTTAACAACTAAGTCTTAAGGTTGAACTACATTTTTGGTGAAAAAGGTTTTTTTCTTTCGAGTAAAAATAATACTCTTTGTTAAAATTAGGCTATTTTGTTAAAAATTCGTTTTTTGTTGACTACACAGCGACACGAAAAACAAGTTTTCTGACCTAGGGGTGAGACCATGTTGATTATATGTTGTTTGGGTCACTGAAACAGAATCCAAAGTTCATTTGACCCCATCCGTCAGGTTTTCGACATAAACTCAAAAAATCTTCACAGGCACCCAAACATGAAAATTAATGTTGGCCTGAGTGCTGGACCATTTATATTATATGCTTTTTGGGTCGCTGAAACCGAATACGAACTTTATTTTACCCCATCACGTAAGATTTTCGACATAACCTCAAAAAGCTTTCACAGACATGGTCTCACCCCCAGGTCAGAAAACTTTTTTTGTGTCGCTGTGTTATTAATCTAATTTAGTTAAAAATTCAGTTTTTGGTTTGAGAACTCTTTTATTTTGTAAATAATTCGTCTTTTTTGGTAAAAGGTAAACTTTTTTATCAATATTTCATATTTTTTATTTGATAATTCAACTTTTTTTATAGAAAAGTTTTCATTTTGTCTGGAAAGTTTAATAATTTAATACAAAAAAATCTAATATTTGTTCGAAAATTCGTCTATTTTATTAGATATAATACATCTTATATAATTTAAAATTCTTTTTTTTTAAGAAAAAGCATAACTATTCCACTTTTGGTTTAAAGGTTTTCCCTTTTTTAGTTCAAAAATCGACTATTACCCTGATTAGCTCTCGCATAAAGTTTAATTAGGCATATTGGCAAAATGACTCGCTATAAATACAAAAAATAATTCATTCTAACGTAAAATCGGGTTTTACCTGAAGGCTACATTTCCTTGTGGGGGGGGGGGATAACCGAATGAAGGGTTGTCAACGTGAACAAGTGGCGTAGGGGCAAAAATTGCGCAAAATTGGTAAAGTATTATATGGATGATCCCCAATGCATGTCTTTATTTTTCAGAATTTTAAACTATTTAGCTGAAAATTAGGAAAATCGAAAATAGTGAACGTTGTTTAGCTGCAACACTGGCCTTTAGAGGATTAAGGATCACATCTGAGATTTCCCTGAAGGATTGAAAATAAGAAAAATAATTCAGGTAAGCAATAGATTTGCAGTTATGTGTGCATACATGCCAAGCTGAAAAATAATTTCTTATTTTCCACCATTCGATGGAACATAAATCATGCAAATGAAGCGTTTGACGTGATAAATATTACGCCCTTGTGGCTCGCGCTTTCCCGCACGATTGATTACCGCCAGATAAATCCAGGCCGCACATTAAGCAGAGCCTGCAGCCTCCGGCGGACTTTGCTCGAGTAATAAAACGACATCTTTACGGTGGAAAAGACGACGGGACGTTTTTCAGGCTACGCCGCTCATTCATCTGAAGGGGGAAAACTTGGCGCCCTTGGATGCGAAAATCTTCTTTGGCTCTTATAATCGAAACACTCTAATGTCATTCCGACGCACTAAAAATCACTTGTACCGCAAAGCAGCTTTGATTTTTTCTTAAATTTCTTTTCTACTTTTTTAAAGGACGCATTTCAAGGAATTTAAAACATAAAAAGAAAAATAGGTTTGCAAACTGATTGCGGCAAGCAGAGTGTAACTCTGTCTTATTTTCGAAAAATACCCCTTATTGAAAAAAAAATTGAAAAATTAGTTCTTTTATATCAATGAAGTCGTGAAACAAATTGAATTGAAACAAATTTGATCAAACGTTGGTGTGGCTCTATATCAAAAAAAGAATTTGTTTGATGCAAACAAACATTTTTCTGAGTGCAGTTTAAAAAAACTACTTTTTAAACAAATCAAAAAAGAATGATCAACCAGTTCAATACAAAAAATACATTTTGATGATAATAGTTGAATCATCAACCAAATAGATGAGTTTTCAACAATATAGTTATGTTTTCACGCTAAAAGGTAGAATTTTTCGAAAACAGTTAAATTGTAAAATGGGAAAATAAAAATTTTCATCTACACTGAAAAATTTTATTAGGTATATTACCTAAAATTCTTGCTATCCCAGCTGGGAAGTATCGCTGGACTTAGTCTTCCTCAATAGTTAGCTGTATTGAATCGATTTTCTTGCAGGCAAAATATAGGTGCAGTATCTAGAAAATTTAGCTGTAATGTCTATATTTCTATTGATAAACACGTATAGGTGTCACACACAACCAGGTTCAGCTAGATATTCTAGTTGAAAAATATAGCTAAACTTGACAGCCTATCTAGCTGCGTTTTCTGGCTGAAGTGCCTATAATTTTTTCTAGCTGATGGGCCGATATATCTTTAGGTATAATGACGCAAAAATATATCAACCATATATATAAATACCTAAATCCTTATTATGTTTTAGATACATACATGACCTAATTATTAAAAATCTTAAATTGAAAACAGTTATATTCAATTCATATCAATATATATAATAAGGCGTATCGAAAAAAAAGTTGTAAAAAAAGATTTTTCGAGGTTGTATGCGCACTGATAAAAGAAAACTCTCTCTTCATTGAGAGCTTCAATATAATTCTGGAGGTTACAGCTAATCAAAAAACTTCTTATTTCCATAGTCGGTTCCATCATTGTCGTTGCATTACTGTATATATTATTTATTTTTTATCTCTCACAAGCCACACGACACGAGGCACGAGATTCTTGTATTCACGGAAAAGTCGGGTGTTACTGTTGTGCGAACTAATACAAGGCGGTAAATCTTTCAAATGTATTTCAATTTAAAGGCATAAAACTGATGCTACAATTATTTAAGGTTAGAATTTTAGCGCTATGAGCAAACTAATTATAGGAAATATGCTGTTAGATCATGACTGCTAGAAAGTTTAGAAAATAATGATAGAATTATCTCCCACATTTTCTGTCTGCAGGAGACAGACGGTTTACATATCTTAGCTATCTAGTTTGCAGTTCTACCTAAACTTTATTGCACATTCAGCTATATCTCCCCAGCAATATATTTCTAGCTACAACAACTATACCATTTTTGTCAGTGTACATATCTTTAAATATTCTGAGCTCTTGCGAAGCTAAATTAAGATTTGACTGTTTTCGGTTTTCATTACTTTCAAAAATATCTTAATATGAGTTGATATGAAATCAATTTAAATTCTAGAAAAGGTGTAAAAATATACCAAACTTATTAAACTTATAATAAGATCAGAATTAAAGAAGAGTGATAAAAACTTACGAATTAAAAACGACATTCCATGATGTCATTTTTGGAGTCAATTATTGAAATCAAAGTTATGTTGGAATGAATTTAAAAAAAGAGAAAAATTATTTTCATTAAGTTGTTATGTAGAAGTTATGTGAAAAATTATTTGTATTTGCAAATGAGTTGCCCTTATGAGGAAAACAATGAATTTTCGAAACGTTGGAAACATGTTTAATAATTCTTGTCCGATAAAGATATAAGCAACTTCTATCTTTTTTTATTCACAAAAAGTAAATAAAAGTTTCTAATGTGTCTGAATACTCTGACTTTTTTCAGTTTTCAAGACTTTAAAATAATTTCATATATAAGACAGGCAAAAAATGCAAGTTAAATTCAAATATAAAATATGTGATATGTTATATAATATCTAAGAATTATTATAGAATTGAAAAGATTTCAATGTGAATTCAATAAAAACTAACTTAAATCCATTGAACTGCGAGAATTTAGAAAAATTAACTTTTTACGAATAAATTCTTTAAAATCCATTAAAATATGATAAAATTCCGTGAATTTTGAGAAAATCTCATACTGTTCGAACAGCTGAAAAAATTCTCAAAATTCATTGAGAGTTTTTAAAATCCCCAAAAATAATTTCTTACCTCTTGAAATTTTTTTAGGATCTTTTAAAACGCCTTAAATTATTTCAAATCCTTTGAAATTCCTTCAGAGCATTGAAGTCAATAAAAAATTCCCTGAAGTCTTAAAACATAGAAAAAGAAGGAAAAAAGTTATTTAGGTAAAAACTGTGTTATAACTTTAACACCTGATTTTTCGGTCAATTCTCTAGAATACTTCAAATTCTTTGAAATTTTTTTTAATCGCTTGAACCATTCAAAGGATTCTGAAAATGCCTTTGAATCTTTTAAAATACCCAAAAAATAAAAGTCCTTTGAATTCGCAGTAAATCATCGAACTCAATAAAAAACGTTTGCAATCTATTTTCATAACCTGACAAATTCCAAACCTTAAAAATCTTCTTAAATCCCTTAAGATTTTTTAAAGTTCTTTGAAATTTCTTGGGAGCTTCAAGGATAAATAAAAATATTTAAAATTATTTCAATTTCTTTATAAATCACTTTAAACTTTTTCAAACTCCTTGTAATTTTTTAAAATACCCTACAATTTTTAACTCCTATGAAATGCCTTAGGATTATTGCAATTTATTTTTCCGAAACGGTTCCCTAATTTCTAGGTATTGCTTTACCAGCAGTCAGCCCGTAATTAAGGTTGCTATTTTGTTTAAAATAAATTAAAGTTTCATTAAATTTTCGCAATCTTAAAAATTTTCAAATATTGTTTTGGCACCAAAAGTCTTTCATACAGATCCTTATATATTATATATGTACTGGTCTATAAGACCTTATTCTTTCTGTCCATTCCAGTGGTGGGCCAGTTACTTTTTTTGATTCACTAGATACAGTTCCGTTACTTGTAACTGTTACTAATTACTGTTAATCTATGAAGTAACTTCAAGTCACCTAAAAAGTTATTTTGTCACTTCCCTAATTTTATCATTTAAAAATCAAATTAACCAAAATGGCAATTCACAAAATAGTATCTGTGTACCTAGGAGTTAAATTCTAAGCAAAGAAAACAAATTTTCTATAAAAAAAGTTACCCCCCCCCCCCAAGTTAATTTTCAATCAAATAGTCTTATTTTATACCAATATATTTTAGTTTCCAACATTAAAAAATGAATTTGAAATGAATTTCAACAAAATAACGAAATCCTCAACCACATCAAATTAATTTTCTACAAACATAGTTTCATTAAAAAAAAAAAAAATAAACCAAATTTTCTATACGTTTCTTAACTAAACAGACGATTTTTCTACCAAAAAGTTAAATTATAAATCTAAACGAATGGATGACATAGGAGTGCAGACAACTTTTTAGAGAAAATTTTCTAAATGTAAACGTAAGTAAGTTATATAGGTCTGAATTTTCAAGAGTAACACGAAGGTGAACATGTCAGCCGTCAGGAAGGTTAGTACATGGAACTGTAACTGCATACAAGTTTCTCGAGAAAATTTTCTAAACATGAACCTAAGCCATAAATGTACGGAAAGTAAGATTTGTCAAGTGCGAAATCCATTTTCTTAGTCATTTTGCATTCTTTTGTCGATTGGCGACCTTTAGGTGTCACTAAAGAAAAACAAATATTTCAAAATTTAAGTTTAGTGTATCAGATCATGTACTCTCACTTCAAACTTACTTAACTTTACATTTAGGATATTTTCTCGGAAAATTTAAGTTTATTTAAATTTAATTCATCTGCATTCCCATGATATCATGTTAAATTACTCAATTCAAACTTCCCGCCCTTCGGGACTCTTTTTTCAATTGGTCAGCCACTGACGTGGAGGAGATCATACAGGGACCTTGGCCTGAACTGCGCAACTTAAAATAAGCGTGCACGGAATACCTAAATCTAGCGAAATTTAAAATTGGGGAGACCTGAAATTAACGATAAGTCACTGCAGTTAAATTGTGAACAACAAAAAAGAGTTTTTTACCAGAAAGATCAATTTGAAAGAAAAAAAACCGAATTTTTAAGTGAAATAGACGAACTTACTAGCAGTTTCATTCTTAAGCCGAAAATATTACTTTTTAACTTAATATTTAAACTTTCTATCGATGTATTTTCTATAGATAAATTCCCAATGAAAAATGTAACATTTGATACTATTTCAACCAAAAAATATGTTTATATGAAATCAATCTCAGTTGAATTTAACTAATGAGACGAAGTATTAACTTTCCATCCATAACTGACCTAAAAACCTCTTCTAATAGGAGATATTGCAAAGAGAAAAAGAAACTTTAAAGTGAGTAACATTAAAGTTCCAAATTTATTGAAAAAATTGTAATTAAGTTACTTTATAAGTTACTTTTTAAGATAGTAACGAATTTATTCTAAAATTTCTTTCAAAAACTTGACTTTTTACTTGTTTATTTACTTGCTACAAGTTACTACCCAACACTGGTTTATTCCAATATAAAAATGCCCATTCATTTCTAGCTTTTTGTCTATTTTATACCCTTACTGACATTTCAATATAAGGTGATGGAAGTCGACTTGATATCCATGGGGGCTGTCGATCATGCTCATAGAGAGTGTGAGCTCTTTCTGAATAATTTTCTAATACCGCTCGTCTGCCCATAAGAAAGTCAAATAAAAGGCAAGTGAAATTTGAATTCTAGCGATGGTTCCGCTGGGACTTATCTTCAACGAGCGAAACCATATAAAGGTTATTTCAC
This sequence comes from Belonocnema kinseyi, assembly GCF_010883055.1. Lineage (NCBI taxonomy): Eukaryota > Metazoa > Arthropoda > Insecta > Hymenoptera > Cynipidae > Belonocnema > Belonocnema kinseyi. Next base: position 75,351,606 of record NC_046660.1, on the reverse strand, counting down.
CATCTGCAAAGAGAATAATATGGTTTCGATCCCTGCGGTTATGCTTGTTCTTCGTAGCGTATTTTATGTCGATATTTCAATAGCGTGGCTGAGACTTGTAAGCAGGAAGAGTAAGTAAAATCGAAAACCTGCTGAGCATCCGTGATAACGTCACTTTAGGGTACCCATGAAAGAACCTTACGAGGGTTACAATCAAAATTTCTATTTATTTTCATTCTCTACAGAATTTCAAAGAGGTGTGACTAGCACTTATAGTGCACTAATTGTGCAAATAAAAAGTCATTAAATAAAACACTGTATTGTAATAATTGCTACTTTAGAGACAAAAATATTTTAATATTCAAACAAAAACAGTTGCAGTAAACGAAAAAAATGAATTTTCAACATGATACATGATAGTTGAATCTTTAACAATAAAATGAATTTTCAGTCAAATAAGTTAATTTTCAACTATGAGGATGAAGTTCCTACCAAAAGGACGAATATTCCACAAAATTAATAAATTCTTAACCACACAGTTGCATTTTTAACCAAGAAAATGATTTTTTTATCAAAAGAAATATAATTTTCAAACAAATAGCTGAATTTTTAAACAAAAAAAGTTCAAATTTTATTTGGAAAAATAAACTTTCAATTTAAAAAATATAATTTTCTATATTACAGTCGAATTTTCAGTAAATCAAATTAATTTGAAATCAAGAGAGATGATTTTTTTTAGCAAAAAAAAAAGAATTTTCAAACAAATAGCTGAAATTCGAATTTTCATCCTACACACATAAATTGTCTTCAAAATATATAATACATGATATTTGAACCAAAAAATATTTTATTAATCAACCAAAAAAACTTAAATAAAAAATGACGAATTTTTAAGAAAATACTTTTATCTGCCACTGAACAAGATGGGCTCAATCTAAAACGTTGCATTTTTGACATCAAGAAAATGTTTTTTTTTTACATGAAGACGAATTTTGAAGAAAATGTATAAATTTGTAACCAATTATTTAAATTGTAAATGAAGACATTTATTTTGCTACCAAAATGACGAATTTTTAACAAAATACAAGAATGTACAACAAAATACATTAGGCTTTAACAAAACAGTTGACTTTTCAACTTAAAAAGATAAATTTTCAACTAAAACTGGAATAGTTGAATTGAGGGATCGAAAATTAACTTTTAATCACAAAAAATGGGTTTAAAACAAAATAATTCAATTTCCAATTAAGGAAACATTTTTATAGAAAAATGATGAATCTCCTAATCAAAAATTATTTTTTGACAAAGTAGTAAAAATTTTGACCAAATAATTGAAACTTTAAGCACATAGTGAAGTTTTTTGTAAGTAATTACCATTTATAAAAAAAATAATAATTTTCAACAAACTAGTTTAATTTTTGGCCAAAGGTATACATTTTTAACTAAAATTGTAAGTACTTAAACATAGAAATAAGTTGTTGATAAAGTAGTTCAATTTTCAAACAAATATTCGAATTTTTAAATAAGAAAATTAATTTGCAACAAAAAATATAATAGTTAATATTACAATATAAAAAATTGCAATTTTTAATAAATGAAAGTTGAATTTAACTAAAAAAATAAGCATTTTTAACAAAATTGTGTATCATCCACAAGCAAAGGATGAATTTTCTAATAAAGAGGATCAATTTTTAAGAAATTAGACCAACTTGCGAAAGAATAAATGAATTTTGAAATCAAAAAGACAAATTTTCAAAAAGATATGAATTTTAAAGGAAAATAATTTCAATAAAATTATTGAATTTATAACTAAGATGATAAATTCTTGATAAAATTAATGTTTTTTCAATAAAATAGTTTAATTTCACTGCATAATAATCCAGCTTTTAACCAAAAAAAGATTAATTCTTTATCAGGAATTTAATTATGTTGATTTTTCTTATTAAATGCCTTTAATTCACTTTGCATTGAAAGAAGTTACTTCCGACCAAAACTTTGTATTTTCTCCCAGATTGTTGAATTTTCGAGCCGACGAATATGATTTATCAACAATAAAATTTCATTTTCCATCGAAAAAGATTAATTTGGAACTGAACAGTTAAATTTCCAACCAAAAAATATCAAACTTCTGCAAACAGAATTCAGTTTTTAATCCAAACTGAAGAATTTTCAACCAAAACATGATATTTTGAAATAATTGTCCTAAGAAAATATATGAAAATTATTGACATACCCGTCCCCGCCCCTACACGTCCAAAATATTTGACCTTACTCAATGCCAATTCTTCTCAGGATTTAATTCTCGAATTTTGCCCGAAAATTTTATTAAAGAAATTTAAAAAATCAATCAAGCCCTTTCTCTTGAATATTAAAATTTTGATTTTGGGAAAGTTTGTTTTTTCCTGATAAAAAGTTTTAATTATGTAGACTTTCATATAAATTAAAAGTCGAATAAACAAGTTTCTATAAAATATTGTGTCAGAAGGAAACTCAGTACTTCATAGAGGTTTTTGAGAGAACAAGGAAAAAAATTAATCGAGCCCTTTTTTTTAAAAAACTCGAATTTTTTTGTAAACTCGAATACTACAGGGTTGACTCATAAGAAGACACATTAAAAAAATTTAATAGAAAAAAAAAAACTCGAAAATTACAATTTTTAAATTTAAAAAAAGGACTATCGATTTTTTTTCTTTTTCGCTAAAAATATTTGAGCAACATCAGGTCATTGAATTTTTCGAACAATTTTTGATGAGTGAAAATTTTTAATAATCTTAGGGTAAACAATAACTATGCAACATAAGAAAATCAAACTCTGCAAAGAACTGGCGCTGAGTAAAAAGTTTGAGTTGAAGTTGGTTGGGGCTCACCTTGCCCTATCAGAGACAACGTCGAATATTTGAAGTGAGGTAATTGTGATAACTTGTCCTATTATCCTTAGTATAATGTTAAATTGAATAATTGACTTAAATATGCCATTCATGGTATGTGCGGCAAAGTAAGGGCTGAGAGATCGTTGAGAGAAGCGTTACTTTTTCACTTTACTTTCATAACTGAAACTGTTGAATATTAATGTTACTATGCCAGGGACTTGGGAGCTTCTTAGCGAAGCGGACGTAACTTCTGAAATGGAAATGCGGAAATTATAAGCGTCACTGGTTAAATTTTCAAGAGAACGTTATCGATACTTACAGGGTTATGAATTTTTCAAGACATTAGGAAGAATGTGTCTTAATACATAATTGAATGGGGGGAAATAAGCGATGCAGCGCTGTTGTAATAGTTGCATTTTTAAACGAACAAATATTTTTTTACCAAAAGTGATAAATTTTTTTCTCGAAAAGATGAATTTTCCATAAAAAATTAATTTTTAATAAACTAGTTGCATTAGCAAGAAAATACTTAATCTTTTTAAGAAAAGAGACCATTTTCAATAAAGAAGTTATACTTTTAAGTCATTAGTTAAATTTAAAAAAAGTAAATTTTCAACAAAAAAAGTTTGTTGAATTTCCTAGTAAAAAATTACTTTTCAATAAATAAATAAACCGAATTTTCGAACAGTAAATTGAATTCTTAACAAAAAAGACAACATTTTCAACACAAATGAACGTATAAAGGATAGATTTTAAACCTAAAAGGTAAATTTAGAAAAATTTATTTTTGAGAAGGTACTTGCAATAAAGTTTCGGAAATAAATTTGAATTTCAAGCAACAAAAAAATGAATTTTTAAGAAATAGATCAATTTTCGACGAAAGCGGTAAGTCATTAAAAAAATTAATTTTCTCGCAAAGTATCTCGTAGATCCACTTTCAAAAAGGTAGTTGAATTTTCAATAAATTTTCAGAATGAAATAACTACAGCTTCCAAACAAAAAATAGTTTTAAAAAAAATGTTAACAAAAAGATTAAATTATAAAAAAGATTGTAATGAAATAGTTTAATCATCTACTATAGTTGTTGTATGTCCGAACAAAAATATCTATTTTTAATAATTAAGTTAGCTTTCATCCAAATTGTATGATTTTCGATCAAATTCTTCAATTTTCAAGGAAACAAAAAACAAAATTTTCACGAATCAGTTAAATTTTCTGCTTAAACTACCATAGAATCTAGTAGGGGCCGATGGTCTCAGTGATACGTTCCAGATAAGGCGTTGGCTAGTTTTCCTTACTAGAACCCGATCGGAGATAGCAAAAACTAGTCAGATCCACACAAGAGCCCTTTTGGAATTTCGCACGGGTTAATCTTTATATTACATCAATCTTCTCAATTAATGAAAAAGTCTATAAGAGATAAGTAATGAAGTTAAAAATTACTGAAAATAGTTTCACGTAATCTTTGGACACTCCCAAAGACCCCTACATATTTGATATCCTTATATTGAATTACTTATGCACATAAGTAAATTTCATTAGAATAAACTTCGCGTCAAGAAGCGACGGCTTTACGAGCATACTTTTTGATATGCCATTAACTCACTTACGATTAAAATAACTGTCACCATGGTATTATTTTGAAGTTGTCGATAAACCGCTCGGTGGCTTTTATTGCCCATAAAACCCGTATGGCACGAACCCATCGTAATGAAGTTTATGTCAAAATATTTACATAATGCGAACCTGCCGTCGACTTTTTCTCAACCCTGTATCGCGTTTGTACGATATGCCATCCAGAAACTGCAAGACGTCGCAAATTTTTTTTATAAAAGCAAAAGGAGCAGTACAAAACCACGACGGTGTAATCTTGTCTGCATTTGAATGCAAAGAAGCTACGACTGGGGAGTGATAAACTCTACAATAAACAATTTGGACTACTTTTTGAATTTTTAAGCATTTTCGAAAAAAACAGAACCTGAAAGAAATTATTTATTTGCAAAATAATTCTCTCATCGCTAGAATTCATAGTAAATAGAAATAGAGGAAGAGATTATCTTGCACACTAGAACCTGGATTTCCGTAAATTGGATTTGTCTTTTCCTAGAATTTATGGACTCCGCATATTTTATTCAATAAGAAACACTTTAAATTTCTAAAATTTAAAAATTTTCTACCATTAAGATTAATTTTAAACTTGAGAAGATAATGTTTTACCATGAAGATTAATTTGTTCCAAGACAGACAAATTTTCAATACAAAAGGTTTTTTTCATTAGAGAAAGATGACCTTTCCACCATCAAAGATGAATTTTCCATTTTGAAGCACGAAGTTTTAACAAAAATATTGAATTTTCCACGAAACAAGATGCATTTTGAACGAAACGGTCAAATTTTAAACAACAACATCAAATAAAAGATCTAAGAGACATTTTACCAATATAACAACAACTTTAACATCCTTTATTTAATCTGCTTACCTGGTCGACATGTATTTAACATCAGCCAAAAATGATTGTAGTTTTTAAACTACAAAAAAAAAGAATTTTCAACAAAAAACGTTATATTTTTAACCAAAGACGGGAATATTATAAACAAAATGTGTTATCAAAGTAGTTGAACCAATTAATTGAATTTTCAACTAAAGAAAATTCATTTATTTTTAACCAAATAGTTGAATTTTCTATTAAAAAGTACGATAAATATATCAAGTTTCAACAAGGTTGCTACATTTTAAAGAGAAAAAGGCAAATTACCTACAATAGAGATGTATTTTTTAACCTCATAAGTTAAAATTATACCAAAAAATGTTCATTTTTAACCGAAAAAGGTGACTTTTTTATTGTAAAAGATGAATTTTCAACATAAAAGTTAGTTTCCGACCAAACTCTTGAATTTGTTGACAAAATGATTAAATTTTCTAGAAAATAGTTCAATTTTCAAAGTAAAAATTTGAATTTTTGACTTAAATGATCAATGCCCATTCAAAAGAAGATTTATACTTAACAATATGTTTCAAATTTCAGACAGATGATTGAATTTTTAAACAATAAGGATAAATCCTCAACAAAAAATATGATAGTTAATAATCATGTACAGAACGATTTTAATAAAAAATGAAAAACATACGAATATGTCAAAGAAATAAAAATTTAAAAAAAACAGTTGAATTCAGAATCAATTATTTTTACCCCAAAGATTATTTTTTATACAAGAAGATCAATATATCAAAATGATATCATTACATTTTTAATCTAATAAATAAATTTTCAACCAAAAAATTCATTTTTAACAAAGCAGTTCAACTTCCAACCAAGCAGTTTAATTTTTGACCAAAAAACAGAACTTGTTGACAAAACGGTCGCATTTTCAACCAAATTATTTAATTTTTTAAGAAATTGTAGAAAGTTTAACGAAATAAGATGAATTCCGAACCATAAATATAAAAGCCAAAAAAAATTAGAATAAAAAAAGGAAAAAAGCTGAATAGGGGAATGAGCGTGAAGTCTGAAATATAAAAATGCTTTTTAAATTTATTAAGTTATTATTATACTGTCCTCTTTCGCAAAATTCGAAAACTTATCTCCCATTCATCATCATAAGGACATTGTTTGTGAATTCATGAAACGATTATCCAAAACTGTTATTCAAAAGCATTTTGTTATTTATACAGGGATTATTAACCAACTATCATAGACAAAAAAACTAAAAATTATTTTATTTTGTCATTATTCTAAAAGGTATAAAAATGGCTTATTTATTTAAAAGTTGTTCGGTTTGGTAGCATTTACTTGATTGTGCTTTCAACCTAAAAGATAAAAAATTACTTTCATACTCAAGCCTAGCCTGTCATCAATTTATTCACCTCATACCAAATGACACTTCTCATAAAAACTCATCAATTTTCGATTAAAATTAGAAGAATTAAATATAAAAAAGTTTTGAAGCAAAATTTTACGAATAAAAAAACAGGTAAAGAACCGTGAAAGCAATTTAATTTCTTAAATTAAATTAATTTCCTTATTTCTTAAAATTAAAGTTTTCTAGCGGGCAGAATTTTCATCGCCTTGTCAAGAACACATTTTTCGATTCTTTTAATTCAAAAATAGCAAGAAAATGGTGAAAATATTGAAAGAGAAAAAAATATTCTAATATTTGTACTCATGAAAAACACTATAGAAATTTCTTTTTAGGACTTATTGAACGTTTTTCATTATTTAAAGCGTACTGGTATCCATCTCAAGCTGGTTTTTCCTACGGTTCCTCTTATCCAATCACTGAAATCCTCTACCATCAACCCTTGGAACGTTCTCGACAATTTCTGAATGCTTCTTCAGATAGGTACGGTAGCTGCTAGCCCGGAAACTCGGTGATTCTTTTAACGGAAAATTTTAGTACATTTATTTTGTGTACGAGAATTCGACATATTACAAAGAAAAATTATTTCATCACTTGCCATATAAAAATTGCCATGCATCATGATATAATGCAATTTGAAATCAGTTTAATTTTAACTTTTCTTTCTGAATGTTAAGGTAAATTGTTAACTTTTTGAATTATGAAATGATCCAGGTTACAGAATATCATTCTAAAAACTTTTACTTTAAAATCTTTAATTTTAGGTCTCTATTTTCTAGCATACATTTTCTATGTAGTAAATTAAGACCTAACATGTTTTCAAATACACTTTTCTTTGGTAAACTTTTTTTCAGTTGATAAGTTTTGAATATAAATAAATTAATGATTTTTAAAACGAAATTCAGTTTTACTATTAAAAATGAAAAAATAATATTTACACTTTCGTTTTATTTAATTGGAAATTCAATTCAAATATTGTCACAGTCTGAAATATATATTCCATTCATAATGCAATCAGTTGAAAATTTGATAATTAGAACAATTTTCTTAGTATTCAGCAGTATATAAATGTTTATTTAAAATAAGCAACTTTAAATGAAATATTTAAATCTACACAATTTGAAGCAGAATTATTCGAAATAGAAATCCTTAAATCGTAATAATTTCAGATTGTTAAATTAAAATTTTGAACTTTACCATTTCAGTTGTTGCATTAAAAACAATTTTGATTTTTCAGTGAAAATTTTGAATTTTGATACAGAAATTACAATTAAAAAATTATTAATTGGCAATAATTTAATGTTCAATTAATTTAACTTCTAGTTTACATAATGTGCAGTTTAAAACAAATTTCTAATGGTTAAATTTTTAATGTTTCTATCGTAAAATTGCTTAAAAATGATTAATTTTGAACGTTGAAAATTGAACTATATTATTCGAAATTTATTTTATTATCACTATTAAAGAAACAAACACTTTGCATTTTGTCCGTAAAGTGCCCCGAAAATGCAAAAAGTTGTGAATATTGAGAAGAATATTTTATTACCAAGTTATTTTTTAATTGGTAAGGCAATTTTTATTTGCTAATAATTATTAATAATAATAATAATAATAATAATAAAATTTAAATAATATAATACCTAATATACAATATAAAAAGCAAATTACAAAAGACTCAAAACAAAGAGTTTTTTGGCGTGATTTTAAAATTACCGTATGCAAATTTCAAAATTTCTGTAAAATATCTTTATGAAAAATTGCAAATGTTCAGCAAAATTTACATTTTATATCAATCTTAAACGTTGTAAATTAGTATAAAAAACCTAAGAACCAAACTTTACACAAAAGTTGAAAAAATTTTACTATTAGGACATTTTCAACATTCACGAACAAATTTCTGAGTTCCGTCGTTAAAAATTTGGAATGTGCATAAAAAATTACATTTCCTGTCATTGTAAAATTTGTCAAGTAGTCTACAACCGGAAAAAGTAAAATATCACTCGAAGAAAAATTGTAATGGATTTACATTATTTATTTAAAAAGTATTTTATTTATATTCCTGTTAAAAGTTCGTGTATTATATATCTACATAACGTCGCATGATAACAAATCATTAGAAAAAGAGAACATAAAATTTGGTACTTTAACTTTTCTGAACTGTAGCTTATGAGGATAGCTTTTACAACGATTTTCAACTTGTCAGTTTAGCGCAGTGGTTAGCACTCCCGACTGCTAGGCTATAGATTTAGGTATAAATATGTAGGTTCCATACCCCGTAGCTTTAGAAATTTCATTTGTAATATAATGTTTAAAATTGCAATATATGTATTTACTCTAAACAGGACTATTGATATTTTAAGTCAAAATACTCGCAATCATTTAATATTGATTTTTTAAATACTTTTTTTGTCTCTCAATGACTAAGTGAAAATAGTTAATGTTTTCTGCGTGCTGGGTGTGTGGAATTTCATATAATAATATGCTATACTTCTGCAGTAAAAAAGAATCAAATTGATTGCCTACATTCAGTGACAGATGCTCTTCATACAATTGAAACCCGAATAATTTAAATCTAGTAAAGCGCCAATTGATCCCGTCCGGGCCACAATCGTGCTCCCCGGCCAGCTCCCGGCCAAGCTCCATGGCCGGACGCTGGCCTGCGCAGCGTGACGATGCTGGCCGGATTCCGACCAGAAACCCAGCCAGAGCCCGACTTAAGGTAGCATTCCGTATGCGCGACTGGAGCAGCGCTACTCAAATCGCGCGTTTCAGTTTATGACTGCTTCTCACTGAATCTTATGGCGCTCTTTTCTAATTCGCGAAACCCGACGCGCGACGGTAGGCACCCCGAGGGCGGCTATAAATCGCCGCCACTAGACTGCTCGAGAAGCAGTCTAGCCGCCCAGCCGCCGCGAATTGAATATTCAAAAGTGTGTATTTGTTTTACACGTTTTAAATACTTTCTCTGCTCAAAGCTACTTTTCTGCTCATTATTGAATTCTGTTTAAAAATGTAAATATTTTTAAATATACCCTTGAAATTAAATGACAAAAAAGAAAGAATCATTTGTAATTTCCCAATTTTAAAATAAATATCGCTAAACTACAAAATAAAACAATTTTAACTTTCATAAATTGTACAGATCGAAGGTTAAAAAAATCCACGCTATAATTTTCAATGCTTTAATTTGAAGAATAAATCAACTAACTACATTTTTGGTTAAATTATATAATTTTAAGCAATTTCAGTGAAAAGCATTAAAACTTGAGGGATTACAATTTTTTTTAATTGACACTTTTCAAACTAGAAGATAGAAAATATGCATTGTTCAGTTGTTATTTATACATCAAAATTTGTTTTGAAATCTTGTTAAATATTTCTTTAAATTATTTATTTAAAAAAAAAATCATTAATATTTTTCAAAGGAATTTGATGCATATTTCCTTATTATCTGAAGATCTTCAACCATTGTCATTAAATTAGCTGATATTAATGTGGAAAATTTTTTGGAAGACTTTGCCATCACTATAAAGATGCCGCTCAATTAAAATTTTCTGAAATCCCTCCGATTCCCTGTTTAAAAAAAGTTCTCGAATTTTACTTCGACTTGCCTCATTCAAAAAAATCATAAGAAGCACTTCCTCTTCTTCTTCCTCGAGAAGATTAATTATTAATTGATCGGTGCTGTCATGTGCTACTGTACAACCTACTGCAGCAGACGTTCAAACTGGACTGCTTACAGTCAACGAAATGAAAATTGTGGGTCCGGATGCAATAAGGGCACATAAAATTTTTTCGTGCGAAAACGAAGTCCCCTGGAGGCTTTAGAAAAAATTTTCGAATTTTAATTTTC
>NC_046660.1:75332675-75340947 GCF_010883055.1 Belonocnema kinseyi | reverse complement strand
TAATTATTTTGATCTAAAACTTTTCAAAAAACTTTATCATAGTTTTCTCCGCATTTTTGTCACGAGATGTCCTTGCTTGCTCAAAATTCGCTCGATAAACGATACGTTGGAAGTTACAAAAGTCCGATTCGCGCCGAGCATCAGAAAAAAATTATTTAAAATTTTTCAAATTTTTTATTTTGAATTCCTGTTCCTCTTTGAATCGAAGGATATCCTAAGGTATATTTTCTGAAAATTTTATTCAAAAATTCCAAAAACTGACGTACAGAGCACGAGTTGAATTGAAAAACGGATTAAAATCGACTTTTTCAAACAAGTAAGTTTTTTGGCTTTAATTTTTAAACTAAAAAAGTTACAACTTTTTGTCTTAAGAAAAAAAGATGCGCAATCAAATTTTACATCCATATATATCTTTTGAAAATTAAAATTCGAAAATTTTTTCTAAAGCCTCCAGGGGACTTCGTTTTCGCACGAAAAAATTTTATGTGCCCTTATTGCATCCGGACCCACAATTGACCTTCTTGCTTGTCTCCATACGCCCCGTAGGAAACCCGTAAGAATCACTAACCGCGTGACTAGTTTGGCGCAAATGAAGTAGCGCAACTTGAGTCGCGCATACGGAAACCGACCTTCAAAGTTGGTCTCCCCGGCCAGCTTCCGGCTTAAAGCCGGGCTCTTCAGGCGTAGAATGGCCAGCTCCCGACTTAAATTTCCGCCTGGGAATGATTATTTTTTTACCAAATCATAAAAAGTTTGTAGTATGTAAAATTAATGACATAATTAATGAATCACAGAGAGAATATTTTTTGTTGATTTTACATTTGTGGAATTTTTTTTCAATGCTAAATCATTAGAAATTAGGACTTTATACAACCAATTACATACTTAGTGGTTTTTAAGTGTGCTAAAAAATGCTTAACAAATGTGCTTCAGTATAGTTATTGTGAATGCTTCCTTTTTTCTAATAGGATTAATGTGGCAATTAATTTGTTTATTGACAATAGAACCAAAAAAATAATTTATCAAATAATAATAGTTTTAAAAATTGTGGCATCAGTTCTTTAAAATAAGCGATATTGCGTAAAGATATTTAGAAAACTTAAATATTGTGCAAATTTTTGATCAAAATTCAGAACTGAATGATTATTAATATTTTAATTATTCATTAATGTCATAAATAACCCTTTTCATTCATGAATTGCGTAATGAGTACAAAATAATACTGAATTTCCATGGTTTTGTGAAAAAAAATTAATAAAAGGAAATTCATTAAACAATTTTAAAAAGTGGTTCACGCACATTATCATTTCTCAAATTAATTAAGTATGTCACCAATTCTAGAAAATAAAACATTTTCAACGCTTGGAATGAAAACATATATAAATTGTTGAAACTATTGAACAAGAACTTAAACGAAAAAAAATGAATTCTTAAATTCACTTACTGTTTCGTCTTATCAAACAATGAAGATTTTATCCTTATTTGAAGATAAGTAAATGAGAAAATAATATTAATTGTTTATTTAAAATTGGTTGGGAAAAACTTGCAAACTTTTCATGTACAGAATACAAAAAATCCATGTTAAAATCATTTTTTGGGGTATTTTCTAGGTAACATTCGAAGAGTTTGGAGCGTTTGATTTAAAATGTATGGGGTGAAATTATTCCTTGTATAAATTTCTTAAGCATCTTTCCCCATTAAAATTGTAGTGTTAATTTCAAAGTCCCAAATTTCTAATTTCAAATAATTGGAAAGAATAGTATAATTTCTTTTTCCGGTAACCTCAAAAAATTGGGGGGGGGGGCTTGAACTCTAAATTGCAAAAAGTTTTTTAATTCATTTTTTGACTACTCTTGTCACGCCCAATACTTTAGAGGGACCTTAGCCAGGATCCCAGTGGGATCTGAGTGGGACTTTTTTTGCTCGGATTTTTATTGTTCGATATATCTTACACTTTACTAAGTATTTTCAAAAATACAAATATTTCTCAATAATATTTATTCAAGAATATCGAAAAATAGAAGTATTATTAGCAACTATATTATTGTTTGGGGAAATTTCAGTATCGAATTCCCACAGTGGTTCTAATCAGTATTATTCACATACAATTTGGAATGTGTCATAATAAACTCCATTTCCATTTTCATATAGTTTGCACCACTGATTGCGGCATTTGAAGTCCTTTGGTACTGCATAATAAACCAACGTAAATGATGAACGCTTATTGTGCGATTCAGGAACGCAGTGGACAAAGCGGGAATAAGAGAAATATCTCGGTGGTCACTATTTTTTATCATTTTCATCCCACGGCTTTCGCTCGGTTGTTCAGGTAAAAATTCGTAATTTCTCTCTGTTTGGAAATGATTATCCTTTAGTGTGAAACCTACAGATTCTATGGTTTAATCGCTCGTGGCAGAAACCATAATAGTTTTTTTTTGTATTGAGAAAATGAAGGGAGGGAAACTTTTCGATCATAACTCACAACTCACATCTCAAAACTGACAATGCACAACTCACAACTTACAGCTCACAAATCGATACTTACAATTCACAACTCATAAACTACAACCCACAACTCAACATTGTGCACTTCTTGGGCTGATATTTCTGGGTTGATACAGAGATCAAATTTCGATATTTCCTAACTTTCCATGATTTTTCTCTGACCAATTTTCCATTTTTCTGAACCGTTCTGCATTTCTTGAGGTACAAAAAATACTTTAACTTCCAAACAAATAGTTTAGCTCTTAATACAAAAAGAGAAATTTTAAACAAAAATAGAAGAATTCCATTTTCGATTAAAACAATTAAGTTTAAACTAAGAAAAAAATAACAAAAAAATGAATTCTCAATCGTTAAACAAAACAGACAAATTTTTTAATCGGGAGATTTTCCTGAAGAACAATTGAGTTTCTAGCCACAAAATATAAATTAGAAAAAATTAAATTTTCGACGCTAATATATAAATTTTGTTCTAGCTAAAGCAGTTTTGACTGGTAAATAGAAATTGCAACCAATTGTTTTAATTTTGAAGCGAAGAAATAAATAATTAATAAAAATCATGCATCTTCATAAAAAAAAATTTCAAACCAAATACTTGAATTTTAATTCAAAATATAAATATTTTACTAAAAAAAGACCAATTTTCAACGAAATACATGGATTTCACAACAAAACGGTTAAACTTACAAACTGAAAAAAAGAAACATTCTCAACGAAATATAATTATTTTTAACAACAACCATTTTTTAGCCAAAAATAGACAAGTTGAATTTTGATAACACCAAAAAGATTAATTTTTCACCTAATAATTTAATTTTTAATGCAGAAGATTCATTTTCTGTCAAAAATATAAATGTTTAACAAAATATATAATTTTCCATCTTTGAAAGAAAAATTTTCCACCAAAGATAGAAAATCTACATTTTTAAACAGAGAAAACGAATTTTTAACAGAATACTTAAACTTTCAAACAATAAATGAATTTTTAAAAAAGATTAGGCTTAAACTAATGAGGCTACTTTTCTATGAAAATGCAGGTATTATCAACAAAATAATTGATTTTTCACCCATAACATATTTTTTATATCAGAAAATTAATTTTAAATAAAAAAATTGTATGGATTAATTTCTGACTAAATAAATTGACTTTTGAACAAATGTTTCAATTTGTAAAGTGATTTTTAAACTAATATGGAAATAGTCAACAAAACTTAATTTTTAAATAAAGACGATAAGTTACCAAACAAATATGGAATCGTTAAATTTGTATCTAAAAAAAAAATATTATCTTATTACAAAAAGAAATTTCAATAAAATAGTATATTTTTAAACAACAGAAAAAAGTTTTTTTACCTGAAATGAATAATCATCTACCAAATAGTTTAATTCTCAACAAAAAATGTAATTCTTGCTATTTCACTAAAAAAAATTTCAACTTTTGTTAAAAATCGTGAACTTCAACCATTGAAAGACATTTAAAAAAAATAGTTTTATATTCCACCGAAGAAGATTAGTTTTCTACAACACGGTTGTGATTTTTAGCTGATACAGATGTAACTTTTTCGAAAGTAGATGAATTTTTAAAACCAAAAAGACGAATTTCCAACCAGGCATTTCAATTTGCAATTTAAAAAAATACATTTTAAGCAAAATAATAAAACAACATCAAACTAAGTTTATCGAAAGAATCCTGAATCTGTTAGGTTTTTCCTGACATTGTCTGAAATTTTCTGACCAGTCTTAAATTTACTGTCATTCCTTGACACTTGCTGTACTTCTGGAATTCCAAAGTTTATTTATCAACAATTTACAAGATAAAATAGGCTCATTGAATTATGAAGTCCCGATTTTCTCCTGATTCAACTACGTTCCGTCTTTCTTCCTATTCACCCGGTTCTCCCGGGTAGGTAGCGACGTTGAACATGTTTAAGGAAGAGCATCACAAACCCCAACTACTATCTATCAAAAAATGTGATATGCCTTAATTGGTTTACATATTGTAATAAAAATCTCAGCCGAAAAAAATTCTGAAAATATTGGACAAAGTACGTATTGCATCTGAAGATTTTCTCTTTCATGATAAAAAATTTTTAAATTTTCCGTCGGTTAGCAATTACTTCGTCACAAGTGAAGGGTTAAAAAGTACTATTTTTGTACGATCAATATTAAATATTTATCTTTAAATGGCTATTACTTTGTGAAATAAATAGTGAAAGTTAGACATGGAAATAATCATTCGTTATTAAGTTATAAAACAAGAGTAGTTAGGCATCATACCTGAATCTAAAGAACATAAGGAGATAATTCTTTGAGCAAATTGTACACTTTTGGCTTCTGAAAATGTTATGTGTGGTGTCAATGAGCAGAAACATGCGCTTGAAATTAAAAAAAAAAATTTCTTCTTCGGGAAATAGAAAGGTCATTCGGATTATTGGCTAAACAGAATTGATAGTAGGGGTGAGAGTGAAAGAAATTTCAAAATTCGGTCTCAGAATAAAAACAAAACCTCGATCTTCAACACAAACTTTGCCTTATTTTTCTTAAGTTTTTTTCTTTTAGATTTTTGCTATAATCTGTATGAAAATTGAACGGTCTGAATTTTTTTGACAGATCGTAGAATCGAATCGCTGATTTTCGAGAGTCCAGTTCCAATCGACGAAACTGAATTATCTTGATCACCCAAATTGCTGTGCTAATTTCAATATACATGTAACCAATACCAGTCCTGGTCTTATTCTCATTGTATAGATTACATACACATCTACACTCTACATTCATGGATTGTGCAAATCTCTTTTTTACTTTACTACTTGACCACCCTTGACAATCGTATAATCAACAATGCACTTGCCTACGCATTATCAGCGAGAAATCTAGCTGTGCAAACGCAAAAGCGACCGTTTGTAAACACGCCCTAAAGAGGGATGGAATTGATTCCCAGCGATGAGGTACTTCTCATTGCTATTTTATGTGTTTTTTATGATGCGACCATCTTCTTGAAATTTCTTTTTTTAAGACTTATGAAATCTCCATGACACTCTTAATTAAATAAACGTGGAACCTAAAAAGAAATTAGTTTTGGAAAATAAAATTGGTTAGTCACAAATAGTATTTAGTTTTACGAATGTACAGCGTTGTAATCCTTTCAGGGCGTTAAATATTGGTTAGTTATTACCACGTTGTGTGTTCCGAATTTGATAGTGTGTGAGGTCAGAAATAAAAAAGGGTGTAATGAAAAATTTGCATTATTTTTAAAGCAGAATTTCCAATTTTCTAACCTGATGAATTTTAATACATAAAAAAGAAACTTCAATGTTTATTTATACTTATTTCGCCTCTTTGTCATTTTTCTACTTAAATGCGAACTAAATTAATAGAACCTAATAAGTAACTACATCTATTTGTGGTTGACAGATCATTTTTTTCTGTTAAAAAGTCAAAAATTAAACTTATTATGAATTTAACTTTTTTCTTCAAAGCTTAAGTTGGTTTGTTTAAAATCCAACTTTTTTGAACAGAGTAATCTTTTTGGTTAGAAATTAAAAAATTTGATTGAATTTTTTTCGTAAATAAATGTAAATACTGGTTTCAAATATTTTATTTTCATGCTTGATACAATCGCATTAAAATCATTTATCTACTACGGTACATACTTCGCTAAACGTTGAAATGGGATAATAGTCTAGCGAGCTAATGACTGTTCGTGTTGATTCAACAAAATTCCTCTGCATTCTAGTAATTAGATTATAGTTTATTGGAATTATTGGATAGATTAATGATATCACTTTAGCACTATATTTGATTCTCTAACGGTAATTGATTTGATTTCAAAAGCTATTTCCTCTCTAAATATTAAAGTATAAAATTGCACTGTTGACATATCGATACAATTTTTTTAATAAGGACCCCGATTTACAAAAATATTGCTGTTATTTAACTTTAAATAAATTTCTTAAACAAATGATTATATTTTAAGGTTATTTATTAATTTTTAGATTTAGAAACAGTAGAGTTGTAGATAATGTTTTCACAGAAAAATAAGCCGTCATCTATTAAGATGCAATTATTTGTTTAAAATCAATAAGAAGCGCCAGTCAGAAAAAATTCTATTGCGAAAAACATTGTTAAAATTAATATTTTTTTGCTTTAATTTTTTACATTTTTAGTAACAAATAATGTTTTTTATTTCAAATGACATTACACCATTAAGCCATTTCCCTTTCGGGGTAGGCGCGACTCACTCGGCAGGGGAAAGAAGTAGTGTGTGGAAGGGATAGAGATTTTTCAGATTGATCCAGAATTCTCGTGCTATTTAAGTAAATAACACGTTCGTTCCGCAACACTGCTCCGACCCAGGTTACTGATCAATCTCTCTAGCAATCACCCCAAGCGAAGAACCTCACGAAGTCTTTATGTAAGGTTCCCCACTTGGGTCGATTAATAGCCAAGGTCTTTGTTTCAGGCGTCGTTCACTCTACTGACACTCTTTTTATTAACTATTTGCCGCCATACTTTCCTGTCTTGGCATACTACTCTAGCTTCTTTCATGTCCATGCATTTTTTCATGCAGGCTCTCGTGTTTCTATGACTTCTTATGTCTCTTCTAAGTAGGGTATCATTCACACATTCTAACCATTTTTTCCGCGGTCTACCTCTGGGCACGTTGCCATTTACTTTACCTTGATACACTTCCTTCGTTAGTCGTTCATTTGGCATTCTCTCAACATGTCCGAACCATTTTAACCGATTTCTTTCCCACGTGTTTGCTAGCGTCTCTTCTGCACCACATTCTTTTAGAATTATCTCGTTACTTACTTTGTCCATTAGGGATTTCCCGCTTATTATGCGCATGAATCTCATGTCAATTGCGTTAATTTTACTCTTATCTTTTTCTTGATAAGTCCATGTCTCGCTACCGTATAGTACAGCCGGTACAAATATAGAATTATGTATTGCCATTTTATTTTTCTTTGATATATTTTTACTTCTGATAAGGGGACCTGCTCTACCAATAACCTTCTTACCTTCATTTATTCGTCTATCTAATTCCTCATCTATTTTCCCGTCCCTAGTAAATAAGCCACCAAGGTATACGAACTTATCAACTTGTTCAATTCTCTCTTCATTTAATAAAATATTGCATAGCGTTTTCTCACTCTTTCCTTCGAACACCATAGTTTTTGTTTTATTTAAGTTAATTTTGAGGCCCATGCTCTTCATGCTTGCATCTAGTTTATTCAACATTCTTTGTAGGTCTTCGATAGACTCTGCCATAACAACCTTATCATCTGCGAACGCTAACCCTCGTACCCTTACTGTTTCGAGATCCACACCCTCTTCGTCGAAGAGAGTCATTCTTAAACACTTGTCCATAAATTATATAAATAACCATGAAGACATAACGCATCCTTGTCTAACTCCTTGAATAATATCGAAACAGTCACTCAGTTTCCCATTCTTACACTCGCTTTGCTACCTGTGTATATTGTTTTTATAGCTTGTAGGATCCATCCATTGACTCCATACTCTTTCAGAACTTCCCAAAGTTTACTTCTACCTACCTTGTCAAAAGCTTTTTCTAGGTCAACAAATGCACAGAAACTTTTTTCCTACTCTCAAACTTTTTTCTGTTATTTACCTTAAGCTAAATATTTGATCCGTACATGAACTTCCTGGCATAAACCCACTTTGGACTTCCCAAATCTTTGTTTCTGTTATTTTTATTACCCTACGAATAAGTATTTTTGAATATATTTTACTTACAGTGCTT
>NC_046660.1:75325317-75332575 GCF_010883055.1 Belonocnema kinseyi | reverse complement strand
GTCAATTATACTGCGGCTATTTCCTTTAGACCAGGTGTACATGTGGATTATTTTATGCCTAAACCAAGTATTTGTAATAAACAGACCCCTTTCTAAGCATAGGCTAACTAATTTATCTCCGTTATAGTTTGTTCTTGGATCCCCAAAATTACCTAATACTCTTTCTGTATCCTGATTTTGGATGCCCACCAAACCGTTCATGTCTCCTGGTAGAATTATTCTTCCCCATGTTCGCAGATGTTTATTGTATCATTTAAAGTGTTTATCATTGTATGTATCATTTTCAGATATCTGATTTTTGACACTCTGGACTGCAGTTAATCATAATTAATTGATTAAACAAATTTACCTTTAAGTGAAGTACCATCATAATTGTATGAAGCGCCTCTTCCAAAGAGATCAAAAAGTAGTACCCTCTACTATGTACCGATGTTGTCACATATTCAAAGTCAACATTTTTGACTGCCCTCCAACTGTTCAAGCTCAAGTTCCTCATTCTTTCGAGGTTCTGCCGTAACTTTCGTTGGGTTTCATAACTGTTTCACTTGTTAGGAAAAGGGAATAATTTATTTAGGTGGGACCTGATCTCTTCGGAAGAGGCGATTCATACAATTATGATAGAACTTCACTTAAAGGTAAGTTCATTTAATCAATTAATTGTATTGCGCGCCTCTTCCTCGAGATCAAAATGTAGTTGTGGATAGTTGTTACGGCCTTGATTTTCAGTCAAGAAAAAAGTTTATTTAACTTATAACTACAAGGTATGTTAATAAAAGGTATTATTTATATTTTTTGCTCAAGATTGACAATGCACTAAAATTATAAGTATTAATTCCGCTTAATGATAATACACTTTTTATCCATCGACTTAAAGACGTAGAAGTTACTCGTTTATACGGTTCCTTAAAAGAAATAAACAATTTATTTTTATTATCTCTTAGCGTTTTTGATTTATCTAAGTAAACCTTAAGTGTTGTTGCCGGACAAACATCGAGTCTTATATATAAAACGGAATCACAAGCTTCGGTTGTGATCTATTGACAGCCGAACTTTTTATCCTATCAGGAATTTTAACTTCCATCCTATCTTTTTTCTTTTCGATATTTCTGATATCGATTAGTGCTACTGTTTGCATTCGTTGACCTGTGACAAGGGCTAGTAAGGTTACTAGCATTAAAGTTAACCTTTTTAATTTCAAATTTTCATTTGAACCCCATTTACCTAAAGTGTCCAAAACTAAGGCAGGATCCCATTTGCAGTTATACTTAGCTGTAGGTGGTCTCAGCTTTGTTATTCCCTTAAAAAAACGTTTTATCGCCGGTTCTTGTCCTAAATCAGGACCGTAGAGTCCTAGAGTGGAAACAATTTAATGAGCCATGTGAGGCACCATTTTTAAATTCTGCTGTAAGAAATGCTAGAACGTCTGTTATTGAGAATTGAAGATGATCAATATGACGGGCTTTACAGAAAAAATATTATTTTTTTAGTCCACTATCGTATTGCTTTTTCTAGGATTCACTGTGTGATGAGAACATAATGTTAATCGTTTCTTCAAGTATCAATCGTTTCTTGAGGGCCTCCCTGATGAAATCCCCGCATCCAGGGTAATCATTGCCCATAACGGATGTGGTTGTCTATTAAGCGTTACTAAAATATTAATGTTCGGTTCAAAATACATGGGTTATGATTCAAGCATTGAAAGATACACTGGAAACTATGCCTGAGCTCGCCAGCTTGATACAACTAGAATTCCCCTTCATTTTTCGAATTTTATTCTTTCCAATGTAAGCAGTATGATTGAAAAAGGAGGAAACGCGTAGGAAAAATATGGTTGCCATTTTATGGTAAATGCGTCCACGGCAATTGCTCCTGGGTCTTTTTTCAAAGAGACATAGTTCTGACATTTAGAATTTGTTCTTGTTGCGAAAAGATCAATCTCTGGGTTGTCAAAAATACTCACAATGGATTCGAAAGCTTTATTTGATAAGGCATATTCCGTCTCCGGTTTTAACCTTCGAGATTCGAAATCTGCGATATTGTTGTCCGCCGATTGTATATAAGATGCGAATATCCAGAGATTTCTCTTTTCACACCATTCCCAAATTTCTATTGCTAGATTACTCAGTTTTGGAAAGCGTACTCCACCTTTTTTATTAATGTATGCTATTGCAGTGGTGTTATCTACTCTGAATAAGATGTCACAATTCTCAAACTTTTTGCAAAGCATTTAAGCCCAAATAATACTGCCATCAACTCTAGAAAAATGTGTTGTAAATTTTCCTGCGTATTCCAGTTCCCTTGTATACGTTGTTTATTACAGCATGCACCTCACCTGTTTCGGATATAATTAAGTGAATAAATATTTAAGATTAATAAACTAAGGTTAAAAATGTATAAAATCATTTCTTGTGAATGTAGTTTAATATCAGTTGTCATTTAAAAACATCGAATGTGAAACCCAGCCTTAATTCACGATTTATTTAGGTTTAAGTTTCATTTTGTATTGTAACAGAGCCGAATGAAATATGAAACATCTGTATACAACAGTGCGATATTCGCGGCGAATCAAGAGTGAGTTTAAATGACGCAATGCCGATTTCTTTGATACGCGATTTCGAAACAACTTCGTAGAATAAGTAATCGTATTTAGTCGCGTTGGAAATAATATTTTCATAGAATATTGTAGTAGTATTTTAAATGTTTAATTATTATTTTTTTACTTTAAAAACATGGAAAAGATTTGTAAGATTGATAGTTAATAGCTGTGATTAATTTTAAGACACTTAATTTAATTACAAGATATTATAGTTCAGGTTCCCTAGTCCTAATTTAATTAGCTAACGAATTTTTTAATAATAATTTGGAATTTACTTTGAAGTTTTATTTTAAAACAAGATATTGGAAAATCACTCGCATGTAAATCCCTCTGGGCATAGCTTAATTCATGCACGGGAGTCAAAGTTTACGTGCTCAGCTTGCTGAGGCCGTGATTGATCGGGAAATAAAAGATTTTCTCGAAAAAAGGGCAAATTTGACGTGCACGTGTACATAAACATACATGTATACATACACACCCACAGATGCACACACATATTTTCAGGCAGACACGCGCTTACGCATCTTTCCACGATAGTCTTCTCCTTTTTTTTATTCGAACACACACGCTTCCAAATTGCCCTCTCTCGATTCTTTATTAATATCATTCCACTTTGTCTTTCTTTCTCTCTCTCTCTTAACATTGGCCTATCCCCCATACCCAATATCCCAATCTTCAAACCTAACACATCATACACACACATATGTATCCGTGGATGTGAAGCTGTAGGGTAACGCTGCGAGAGGGATGGACAATTGGGGGTGATCGAAGGAAGAGAAGTTAGCAGGTGCGAGCCTTTAAAAGATCTCGCACAAAAGGTCTCGGGAACTTTGCGTTTGATATCGTGACGAGGTACGTAAGCAAACTTCGATATTATTTTTTATTTTTTGACAAGATTTAATATTTTCTTATGTTTTTTATTCATTTTTTCTTATCGTTTAGCTTCGTAATTTTATAGCAATTTGTAATTTTATTTTAATTTAACGTGAATTAAAGCCAAATATGCTTTTTATTAATTTCGTGTTTTCACTTTCATAAAAATAGAATATCCCAGATCCTGTAAGATTCACCACCCAGTTAGTCAAGCGTCTGTAAAAATTTCAACAACAGGATTGAAAATCGTTATACAATTTATCGCTGATTTAATACTTATTTCCCACCACTGGAAATCTTTAATTAAAGTATCTGAAATTGGCATGAATGATTCGTAGTCATCATTATTGAGTTGTAGAGCCATAATTTTTTCTCTTCAAAAACTTTTATATTGACACGACCATATTTCAAGGTTGGACAACATGATTCTAGTGTCCCAATAAAGGCAGCGAAATCCCTTATTTTACATTGCTTTGCTCTTTTAATTTTCGAATTTCGTTCTTTAACTTCTTCCCTTTCTTCAATTGGAATTTCAGCTGTCATTTTTATTGAATCATAAATTAACCCTAGAAACTTTTGTCTGTTACTTGGAACTTATTCACTCTTTTTGATATTGATAATGAAACCTAAACTTTTTCAAATTTTGCATGTTTTTTCTAAGTTTTTTGAACAGGATTCAAATGAATAACCGAATAAGCAAATATCATCTAGATAAATTACTGAAACATAACCTAATGATCTTAAATACGACATGACCGGCTTCATAATCTTAGTGGCGGCATATGGAGCTGTGTTGAGACCGAAAGGTAGACAAACATAGTCATACAATATTGCTCTAAATTTAAATCTCAAATATTTTCTGTCTTTTTTGCTACAGAAATAAGATGAAACGCATCTTTCAAATCTATGTAAGCCATGTGTCAATCTGTAGTTATTAACTTCCGAAGGATTTTTGCATCATCCATTTTGAAATGCTCGACATTAATAAACCGATTGAGATTTTTAAATTTAGGATCATACGATATGATCCTTCTGGTTTTGGAGCTAATAAGATTCTTGATAAAAATTGCCCGGGAACAGCTTTAACGTGTTTTATAAACCGATTATCTAATAATTGTTTTACTTGTTGGAATAAAGGAGCTGCTTTATATTGAGTCCATAAAGGCTCCGAAGGTGGTTTGGATTGCTTAATTTTCGAATTAAAGGGAATCTTGTTTCCTGAAATCCAGCTCAGGACGGTTTAATCGGATGTTATCTCAGTCCAATTTTTTTGGAATTTTTTAAAACGACCTGCTGGAATACATACTAAGAAATTTAGTACTGCCGTTTCGCTTGTGGATGTCCTCGCGTCTGCTGCATCGGTTTGCGGCTCCATTCCTGTTTCTGATTCTGAAATGATTTCTGCCTGCCCGACGTCAATAAGAAAATAAGACGTCAATAAGGGCCCTTCGAACGATGGTCTCTTCATGCTGCAAATCACACAGAAGCCTCACTGTTCCACTAAGATTCTCAAAAACTGGTATTTCATCTTTATTTGTTGTATGTATGGTAGAAGATATTAAGCCCGTCAATGCTGTCAAACCTGCAGTTATTCGCTCTTGCTTTTCTGCGATTCGAGTATCTCTCTTAATTACAGCATCCTTTTGTTTTTTAGGGCTGACTGAATTTCGAAATTTAATTTTGGATAATTGAAAAAGAAAGCATTTTTTGGAATAGGATATTTTTTCAAAACAGACTGCCTTTACTCCTTTGGTAAATGGGGGGAGGGTAGACCCTGATGTGCTTGCAGTTGCGGACTGATCGGCTGTTAGAGGTTGCGTCAATGGAGGTTGTGTCACTGTAGGTGAGTCGGGATTTTTTTCTCCGTCAGTTGAGTTTTCGGGAAGTTTATTACCTCCATTTGCATCTGAACGAACACTTTGTCCTCGAAGATGGCGGCTTTCGACAGAATGACGACTGTTACTCCTACTTCGACTTGAGCTCCAGGTTGGACTCAAGACTCAGATCTCGAGATTTATCATTATCCCGATAGGTTCGATAATACCGATCATAACGACCAGGGTGATCATAGGGACCATATCGATCATACCGATTGTACCGATGATAAGAAGGTCGACTGATATGTTAGGTTAGGCTCCGTCTCTTCCAGCCCGACGAGAAGGAAAGAGAGCGATGAAGCAAACAATGTGAGACCAGACGCCTGGCGGTAGCAGACCGAGGTATTGGGTAATTAACTCGTCACAAAATGGCTTAGCTTTGCTATTAGCTTTTCCACGCGGGTAAATTAACCTCAAAACTATTTTACTTACTTTGTCTATTTTCCTGATGACGATGCTCCAAGTTTTCCTCCAATCGTCTTAACTTCTTTTTCAAATATTTGTATTCCTCATCTGCAGGTGGGGAGTCTCCACGATTGTCTTTATCCATTTATATTACACTGAAAATCACTACTAATATGCGACTTGAATGGCACAAAGAAGAAGAATGAAGAACTTGAGCTTGAACAATCGGAGGGCAGTCAAAAATTTTGACTTTGAATATGTGGCGACATCGATACATAGTAGAGGTTACTACATTTTGATCTCGACGAAGAGACGCGTAATACAATTGTTCATTAATTTATGTATTTTTTAAAGCTTACTTGGCAAAAACGCAAAAATTAAGCTTTCTGACATTATAGAAAATTGCGAAGAGGTTCAATCATTTAGAGTTAATTCCGTTTAAAATAAAACTTTTTTTGAATGAATAACAAATGTTCTTGCCTTACAAAGCCATCTGATAAATCCAGAATCTTTCAGAGCTATTGACATCCATTTTTTGTCAAGTAGTCAAGTTTTCAGTTTGCTTATAAAATTATTCACAAAATTAACTATAATTATTGCGTAATAAAGTATTATATCTGAAGGTGTTCGATAAATTATTTAAAACTTATCCCTTTAATAAACCGAAATATAGCAGTTGAAAATCGACCAAAATTAAAATTTGAGAAATTTAAATTAGACTAAAATCAAATTTGAAATCCTACTTAACTTCCAATAATGAAGTTAATGTATACAAAAAAACAAATGTATACAATCACCATAAAATGTTCCTATTGCAATTTGAAAAAAGATAAAAAATTTTGACGAAAATGAAAAAGAAAAAAAGGAAACTAACAAAATCCCCGTTCTTCTCTTTTTTAATTTTCTTCATCTTTTCTATTGTTATTATTATCAAATCAAAATAAAAAAAATATTGTGAAAAATAATCACAAATGTATCGGCCCTTATACAGCACCCTCAATAATGTAATAAAAAAATTTGAGCAAGCAAAAACAGCAACGAAACCACGGCTGTTCCTGCTTGCTGAAATTTTTTCCTTGCATTGATAAAGGTGCTGTATGAAGACTGAAACGTTGGTGATTATTTCTTTAAAATATTTTTTAGTGTGATTTTTTAATAATAAAAGTAAAAAGACGAATGAAACACAAAAAGAGAAGGAAGGGGATTTGGTTGGTTGCCTTCTTATTATTTTCTTATTGTAAAAAAAAAAAACATTTTTTTCTTTTCTTTTTCAGAATTTTTTTTATCTTTTCTCAAATTGCAATAGGAAAATTGGATGATGGTAGCCGAAATTGGGTCCTTCGATCACCATACAATTTTTCTATTGTAATCTGAAAATATAGCTTTAAAAAAATTTTCTAAAAAAGAACAAGACAACGTCGCTCTCCCTTTGATACCTTTGATTCTTAAATCGGATCAAAAGTGTAAGTAAATAGTTTGTGAAATAATATATTGGCAAGTTATTCTA
>NC_046660.1:75322535-75325217 GCF_010883055.1 Belonocnema kinseyi | reverse complement strand
CATACTACTCTAGCTTCTTTTATGTCCATGCATTTTTTCATGCAGGCTCTCGTGTTTCTATGACTTCTTATGTCTCTTCTAAGTAGGGTCTCATTCACACATCCTAACCATTTTTTCCGCGGTCTACCTCTGGGCACGTTGCCATTTACTTTACCTTGATACACTTGCTTCGTTAGTCGTTTATTTGGCATTCTCTCAACATGTCCGAACCATCTTAACCGAAAATGTATAAATTTATTTAAATAATGAAATTACATAAATTTTGAGAATGCAATTGAGGGGGAAGGAATAAACCTTTTTAAGATTATTATAATTAATGAGGATAAAAATACTGTTGTGAAGTATTATGGATGTATGCAATATGGTTGTAATTATTTGTGCTTATTTCGTGCGCATTTCGCTGCCTTATAAGTATCACATACATATTCTTTCTTAGAGAAATAAACAAAATCTGCCCGCCGCGCGGGCACATACTCGTCTTGCGCTGCGCGCGCGCCTGGCAAGTTTGAGCGCGCTTAGGGCAGGAAATTGTTGGCTTTCGCGCTTCGCGCTCGATTATGTATTTATCTGGCTCTACACGCTAAGACATATTATCGGTCATATTATCGGTTTTTTAATTGAAGAAATCTAGATATGTATTAGAAAAAACTTTGATTTTACAACCTATGTAGATTGGACTCATAACGTTTTACTCAGAGGAAGTTTCTTCATTGTAGATGTTTTTGGCGAGATAAAATTAGTCTTTGTTCTATCCGGCATGACTAAGCAGACAAGGTTTATACCGTCTCTTCTTCAGCGTCGCATTTATGACAATCAAGCGCATGCATTTAACGACTAATGAGAACAGTAAAGTTAGCAATGAAATAGGATTAACATGCTCGTAAAACAAGTGAACAATAGTAGGATGTCGTTTTTACTTAGATCCGCCCCGGAATTCGCGTAGTAAGAAAATTCGTCTAGAATATTTGGTGTGTCGTAGTAGTAAATCGGAAGCTGCGTATCTCTATACATCCCCTTTATTCATCCCCTAATTTATTTAGCGGTTCATTTACCAAGCCTATAATCTGGAAGCTTTTCACTATCTGAAAAAATAAAATCTCATCTAACTTTTCGACATATTTACCTTTTTTATCTTAATAGGAAACTTTATAAATGAAATAATTGAACATCTGAAATTCAGAAGTATAATAAAAGTAACGGCAAAAGTTAAGTTAGGGGCCGTTCAAAAACTACGTCATGCTATTTTAAAAACCTTTTCCAACCCTCCACTTCTTCATCATGAATAATCGAATTTTCAACAACAAAAAATTCGCCCAAGCACGGAAACTTGAACAAAATAGTTGGATTCTCATTAAAATAATTCAACTTTCCATAAAATTGTTCATTTTTTTACCAAAATAATGAATTTTCAACCCGCAGAGACAAATATAGAAGAAAGGAAATTAATTTTCAACCAGATAGTTAAATTTTCAAATAAAAAGGGTAAGATTTAAATTTGAAAAATCAACAGTTATATTTCTATTAGAGAAAATTATTTTTCACACCAAACAAACAAGTCCTGAACTATTTCTATTCAACGATGAAAGACAAATTTTTAACAAAATATTAAAATTCTCCACCAAAGAGATGAATTTTTAACAAATAAGGTTACATTTTTCACAAATAGAGCAATTTAAAACAAAATAGTAGAGTTTACGCTATAAAATCGAACTTTTCAGAAAATTGTTGACGCTTATATTAATACAGAAGAATTTTCAGAAATATAGTTAATTGGCAATCAAGAAAGATGAATTTTTAACGATATAGTGAAATTTTAAACTAAATGAAAAAAAAAAACATTTTTTATCTAAAAATGGAATAGTCCGTTTTTCAACTCTATTTGTGTAGGCGGCTAAAGAAACGAATTTTTAACCAATAAAAAATACGAAATTTTAATTTAAAAAAATATGAGTTGAGAACAAAGTTTCTAAAAGAAAGTTATTTAACCAACAAATGAATTATTTTGCAAATTTAGCCATATTCAGCAAAATTTAATACATTTTCAACCAAGAAAATTAATTTTCTACCAAAAAATGTGAATTTTTAACAAAATACATAAATCTATAACTTAAATGTCAATTCTTCAACTAAAATGGAATATTTACATTTTCATTAAAGAGAAAGCATTTTAACCAAAAAAAATGAAGCAGAACGTTTAAATTTTATACCAAACAGATAACTGTTTAATCAAAAATATATTTTCAAAAAAGTGGTTCGAGTTTCAATCAAGCGATTGAATTTTTGATCCAAAAAGCTGACGTTTTAACAAAATAGTTGCATTTTTAGCCAAATAATTCTATTTTGAAACAAGTGGTACTATTTTTAACCAAACGAGACGAACTTAGCAAATAGCAGATAGTGAAAACTTAGCAAATAGCGGGAAAACGAGAGGAAGTTGAAGTTTCTAGAAAACAAGGAAAAAAAGAGAGAAAAAGTTTATGGAGGCCCCTAATCTGTTAAGTTCATCTGCCGTACAAATGTCTTAAAATTATATTAATGTTCTCAAGTGAGGAAAATTTCTAAAGAATTTATTTAAAAGTATTCACCTATTACAGTCTGTCAAGTTAAAGCGTGGGTGGCTTTACTCGCAGTCGGTAAGGTGTATCGACATGATTTTGGTGTCAAAATATTAAGAAGAGCTCC
>NC_046660.1:75300686-75322435 GCF_010883055.1 Belonocnema kinseyi | reverse complement strand
GATGAGTTCTTATAGTTTCATGTGATATATCGTGACCCTTTTTCTTCAATTTCGCAGCTCCTTCTCGCAGAGTTACTAAGGATTGCGAGAAAACATTGACACAACTTGACAGACTGTAGTATCAAATAGTCTTAACTCATTTCGCATTGTTCTATTGACGGTTATATAACATTTCATTATATTCAGTAATTAAAAATGAGAGGGAGGACTCGCTTCAGTATCACAATATATTTAAGGGGGAGGGGGGTATCTAAATGTCAAAAGTTATTGCAAGAGGGAGGGATAAGGGAAGTAATGTGGAATTTAAATTTATAGAAATGCTTTTTATTCTATCCAAAACTATATTATCAAGTAGCGATTTATAAAATTTACTCAATTTCAACTTAAACTCTTAATGTTTTTATTATTAATATCTCACTGTCAACTTAGGAAGGCTTCACATATTATTTTAATAGAAATTTTAATGTACAATATTCCTTATTTGAAAAAACTAAATATTGTTTCATAAATAAGCAATTGCAAATGTACCATTTATGATCAAAATTACAACTTAAAAAAAAAAGAATATAATCTTCACTTGCTTCAGATTATACACACACATTTTTCGTAAGACCAATGAATACAGGCATAAAAATTCTCGGGAAAAGGGTACAAGATTTTCAATTTTTAATAAATTTTGAAAAATTTAAATTTGTGTAGAATCATTTGGCACTAAAAGATTAGTACTCTAAACATTACAAGATGATGAAAAAAAGAGAAAAATCGATGATTTGAGTTTTGCCTTTAAATGAAAGGACTTAAATATTGTTATGCACCTTAATATATATTCCAATTATAATTAAAAATTCTGCATTAAAACCTCCTCTCCTTTGTCTTAAATCGTAAAAAACTTGTTACATCATCCCACAGCAGTATGAAATACTTTTCTAACGACCCCTTATTTAATTAAATTAATTAAATGGACGTGGAAAATAAAATTAAAGAAATTAAAAGAATTAACAAATGGAAATTTTTCAAATTATTCTACATTACAAGATGATAATTAAAATGATTCATGCTATATTCCAACTTACTTAAAAAAAATGTATATAATTTTTAATTACTATTTTCCAATTTTGTATTTTGTACAATTAAATACTTGGAAATGTATTTCTTTAATACGCTAATATTTAGCAATAAATTTAAGAATAAATTTTATATTTTTGAAATTTGATAACTTAAGTAAATAAAACTCATACGCTTTTAAGTATTAAAAGTTTTATTAAGTACTCTAAAATTTAAGTTTTCCGAGAATATTTTATTTTCAAATCGTAAATGACATTTAGATTTTTTGATAAAATTGGAAAAATGTGAAAACAGTAAAAGCCACCTGTGGATAGTAACTTTTTTCACATTTGTGTTAAAAAAGATGGCTTTATATCAATAAAAGAAAATAGTATGATACTCAGCTATGTTTAATTTATCTGAGAATTTATTTGCTAAAAAATATTGTTCATGCATTTTAATATTTAAAAAATTCAAAGAATTCAAATTAAATAAATGAATTAAACTGAAATATTCCATTTTTTAACAACTTGACGGTTATTGTAAGATTTTGACAAGTATTTAACAATTGGAGATTTTTGATGGAAACTGAAGAATGATTTATTTACTATTTCTATTCATAATACCAGGGAAAACTAAAAAGTGCTAAGTTCATTTCCGTTCCCATTAGAATATCACATGCCAAATCTTTAACTCTGTAATGATATATTGAAAAATGAATTATTGACTAAAGTAGTAATTGAAAATTGAAAGGTCTACGTTGCATACATTATATATTTTATTGATCAAATTTGTATAATTACAAATTTGTGTTACGAAAACCATGGGTTTATGAACGAAAATCAACATTATCACGGTATACTTAGTTTTAATGCAATTATGTATTAATTAATTACTGCTATTTTCAACTTTTTAAAGGTAAACACTTTATATAATCAACGTTTTTTTAAATTAAAATACATTAAATAAAATTTTATTTAAAAATATGATTTAATGGATCCAAGACTTTACAAACAGTGCTGTTTATAACACATTCTTTCTTTTTGTTTTGCTAAAATAAACGTTATCTTAGACTAAAAAATTGGAATAATGTTACGTTAAGAATTTGGCTAATTAAATTATTACGACAAGCTATGACTGAAAAATCATTGTTTTCTACGGACAAAGCAGTCGTATTAGAAAGTGAATCAGTCAAGACTGCTGACTTAATCAAACAGTCACTTATAATGGCTGTTTTTCGCAAATAGAATTCACTATTATATCTACTGTAATAAAATAGTAATATGATTTGTAAATTCAAATTCTTCATTAAAATTTAACAAATTAAAGTTACAGATTAGACCAATCAAATTAACGTACTTAATTAATAAGAGTTACTGGTTCTAGCATTCGAAATTACTGATTTCATTAGGCATGGTTACTGATCACGTCATTTGACTGCTTTTATTTATAATTAAAGATTTTTAAATCCAAGAAGTTTAAATGAGTATAAAATCAAATTCAAAATCCTTTTTAACATCCAATAAAATCAAGTTAATGTATACAAAAAGGGAATTTGGGTCGGTTGCCTTCTGATTTTTCTTTCCTCTTTTAAATTTTTGTACAAAAAAATAATTTTTTTCTCTTCTGTTTTCGGAAAATTGTTATCTTTTTTCATATTTCTATAGGAATACTTAGTGATGGTTGTCTAAATTTGTTCGTTGCATTCTTGATTTTATTTTCGGGAAATCTGAAAATAAAGCTTTCTTATTCAAAAATCACGTATAACATTTTTGTTAAGAATTCAGATGTTTTTATTAAAAATGTATCTTTTTGGTGGAAAATTGAACTGTTTTGTCCTAAATTCTTTTATGCTTGTTAAAAATTACACTCTTATTTGTTTGAAACATCAACTGCTTTTAATTTAAAATAAAAGAGTAAAATTCAAACGCTTCAATGAAAATTCATATACATTGTTAGAAATTCGCCTACTTGATAAAAAATGAATGCTGTTTCCGCCCAATAATTAATATTTTTAGTTGAAAATTTAATTTTTTGGTCAAAGGTTAAACAGCTTTATGACAATTTTCATTTTTTGGTTGACGATGAAGATTCATAATTTTAGTAAAAAATGTATTTCCTTATTTGAAAATGTGTGTTTTTTATTTGAAAATTAAATTAGTTAATTGAAACCCCAATTATTTGGTAAAAAATGTATCCTTCGTAGAAATTTAAACTTGTTAGCGGGTGATACAACTTTTTTTTGAAAATTCAAAATATCGAATCATTTCAAAATATTAATTTTATTAGTGAGTCAAATTGACTCATTTGAAAAGTCATTTATGACTAGTTAGTCAGTTATAGATCATTAAAAATTATTTTAAATAATAAAAGGAGGTTGCGATACACAAGCACTTATATATTTAAGTGGATCGTTACCTTTCATACGCTTGAAAGCGTTAAAGGGAAAATAGTTCTATTGTGGCCCAAGCGACAGAAAATATCAACTTTCTATTCGAAATGCTATTCACACGATAAAAATGTAAAAAGCTCACCGAGAGGAAAAGGAATGTCGCAAAGTAATGAAAAGCGGACTAGATTTAATAAAAAGTTTATTTTCCACAAGGGGATTGAGATAATTGAGTTCCAGGTACATTTGTACGATAATAAGGTTATTTTGATAACCGAGAGAGAGAGGCTTCTCAGAAATAGAGGAGAAACTATGTATGTATAGACACACTGGCTTATCGAATCTGGGGCTTTGGTGATCCAATCATCCCAAGTCGCTGTCATGAAATTTTCTCCGTACTCTATTCCACCCCCATGGTCAATTGCCTACTTCTTTTCCTCTGGAAAAGAAACTTCGCTGCATTTCGAATTAAGCTAACCTACCCTCTAAACAATTTTTCCCGTGAAATTATTTTCCTGCAAAGTTAGCTTAAGAATTTGCAGTAAAAGGAAAAGAGGAGTACTCTTTCTGGTTGGTTAATTAGCAGGAGCAATTCTGTAGTTATATAATGGCTGCAAATAAAAAATCATTAACCTAATTATAAAAAAAAATATCTCAGAAAAAACACCAACGAGACAAAACATTCCGACAAGCTACTAACTATTGGTACAATTGCCATAGTTTGTGAAATCAAAGTTTGCAAAGTAATTCTATAAGATATCTTAATTTTTTTAGATTGATGAAATTACACAAATCTGGAAAGTGTTGAAAAGGGAAAAACTAAAAACTTAGCAAGAAAATTATTATTGTTAAAGAAAGATAGAGAAAATGTTGGTAAGATTAAATTTTTTCTCCCATTGACGTAATCCTAAAATTGCAATCAATCGAAAAAAATTGTTGCATTGAGATGCCTTTTAGTATTTCTGAGAGCCAACTTTCATTTCGCAAACTATGCTTTTTGTACTGATACATTTTTACTTAGCTCAATTTTCTGCACCGCAAATTTTGCGAATGAGATTTTACCTTCTTGTTAATCAATATTTGTAATTATTAAAATACTTGTATCAAATTAAAAATAATATTAATAACTCAACATAATATAATGCATGTAAATAGTATTGGCATTTAAAATAAAAATATATCTTTGAAATAAGCTAATGAAATTATGGAAACCAATGGAATTATATTTACAATTTTATAAAAATCCGAGCAATAATAATAAATCGAATATTAGGCTTAAAAAGTGAAATATCTCAAAAAATAATTGGTGAGTCCAATTTTCCTAATAAGCACCACTGACTAAACTTTTTATAAAAAAACTCGAATTTAGACAATTAAATATCAAATATCTCTATAAATAATGAATAAATTCAATTTTTCAGAAAAATAGCTTTTCAGTGTTATCTAGTCTATATTTGCTTTTAAGTATTGTTTAGACATGCCGGTTGAAAACTTTATGCTACAGGTTGACTAAGTTGTAAAAAAACTAATTTTGAGCATGAGAAGCAGAATATTCCTACAAATAATTTATAAATCCAAATATCTGAAAAAAAAACACTTGTGTTTAATGCAGTGAATATATCTAGCAATTTGAAGATTGATCGGTGGAATATTGTAGACTAAACGTCGACCGAAATAATTAATAAATCTGAATTGTCTAAAAAGTTACTCTCGAGATTTAACTACCCAATTTATCATCAAATTTTTAAATTAAGAATAATTATTAAATTATTATTTGATTGTGCTTATTATCATTATATTATTATTACTGAACACATTTTATTAATTGATCAGTTTTTAATTCTTAAATCGGTTGAACATTGTAGGCTGAAAGTCGAATAAGCAATTAAGAAAACGAAAAACCTAAAAAAATCACGCTGCAACTCAATCTCGTAAATTAAACCATGAATTTGTGGACGAATCAATTCAAAAATACAGTACAGTTTGACTATACTGCTTAAAAATATAGTTTGTCAAATAAAAGCTAAATATAAAAAAAAAAACGATAAATTCAAATTTAAAAAAATACTTGTGTATGATCTAATGGTTTTATCTTTTTAGTTTTATGCAAATCTGATCAATTTTTTAGGCTACAGGGTGACTGCACTAATCAGAAATTGAATTTTCGGATTGAAAGGTGAATTATTTTTAAAAATAATATATAAATCTCAGTTTTCTGAAGAGCAACGTTTTAGCTTCATCCAGTCTATTTATCCGAAATTTTTAGGCAAATCGGTTGAATATTAATAGGAATAATTAAATTGCGATGCGCCGCCTAGTGACAAAAATCCGAACTAGAAAAAAAGATACGATTTTCAAGATGCATTTTAATTTGTTCATAAAAGTGTTTTGACGATTTTTTTTTATTTTGAAGTATTTATCAGATAATAAAAATGATTTTTTACCGAAAAAAAGTTTTAGATGGAATTTGTATAATATACAGTGAAAAAACACATTTTTTGAAAGAAATATTTTTCTTCAAAAAACAAACAATGATTGTACTATTTATGGTAATTTTCAAAACATTATAAACTTAAATGGGCTTACTTTGAAGCAAAAATAAACTAAGTCAATTTTTATTCATTTATACAGGAAATATTTACAATTGAATAATCTGATCTAAAAGTAAGGTAAGAAATCGTATTTAAATTTAAATCATCTATTATTCGTATTCTTTGCATAATTTGGATAACATTTGTCGCTAAATACGATAATTAAAGTTTATTTAAGTACACAATACATGGAAACTTTCATGAAATAGTGAAATAATTGTTTCAAAAAACGATTTGAGAAAAATGTGTTTTTTTCACTGTAAAAGATGGAAACTATCTAAAACTATTTGTTCCTTCTGAGGATTTGTTTTTAGTATTTAATAATTGTTGTATACTTTACCAAACAATTGTAAAAACACGTTTATGCAAAAATTACAATACATACTTAAAATTGCACCTACTCTTTCTAGATCCAGTTTTTAGCATCAGCTGGCGAAATGGTAGGCCACCATTCCAAATCGGGCGACTGAACTGCAGAATGACTTTTCAGCTTTATACATACAATTTTTCCTGAAATTTATAGACAAATCCGTTGAAAAATGTAGGATACAGGTCGACTCAACTTTTAACAAATAAAATTGCTAAAAAATCGAGTTTCGAAAATATAAAATAAGATATTCCTTGAAATAATAATCAAATGTAAACTTCCTAACAAATAAAACGTGAGCTTCTTCTAATCAATTTATTCTGAAAATTTTACAGATAAATCATTCAGATATTGTAAGCTATAGCTTGACTGAACTCATAAGAAATATAATTTTTTTCATAATAATAATATATTTCTAGAAATAATAAATTAATTTAAATTTCTAGCAAAGTTACATTTGAGTTTCACATAATCAATTTTTTCTGAACGTTTTAGACGAAACGGCTTAATATTGTAACCTGCTGGTCGACTGAACTGATGAAAAATCTAATATCGGCATAACAAGTGAAACCTTTCTTAAATGTTCAATGCATCCAAGTTTACTGAAAATTATTACCTAAGCTTCATATAGTCAATTTTTTCTTGGATTTTTAAAATTTTAGGTTTATTATTCTAGTTTACAGATCGATGGAGTTCCTAAAAATGAAATATTTTCGATGTTTTCTGAATCTTCTGAACCCAGTTGCTAAAAAATAATACGTATGCAAATAAATTATTATTTTCTTAATTTAAAAAGCTTTCATGCATATCGAATTGAAATTATCTGATGTAACCACAAAAAGGGCTAAGTGCATAGACAGTTAGAGAAAATTATTCCCCCCTTTTTTTTTGCTGGTGGCGCACAATGGGACAGAAAAAAGCGTCCGTAGACAAATTGATTTTCAGAAGACAATACCCTGAAAGAAATTAATTTCTGATACAGTTATATTGCGGGTTAGATCAGCAATTTGTATGGTTGGAATAGACATATCGATGGCTGTTCTAACGCGCGATATGATTGTTCCAGAAATTTATTTCTTTCAGTTTAATTATCCGATTTTAACTTTTTTAAATTAAAGCTAATCAGATTTCGCATGGAACTATTACGGCCGATTTTTTAATTTTTGGTTTATTTTTTCCTTCATTTAATAACAACAATGAAAAAATTCACTTTTGAAGTATACCGGTTAAAAATTTTAAAAAATGTTTATAAGCCTGTAAGCAAATAAGAATTGTTTCGTGGAGATTGGCGGCAACTTGTCACTTTATTTGCACTGACTTTAAACAATTTATGGAGAAAAAAAAGAGTTTTTATTCGAATTAATAAAAGCTAGAAATAATTTGTTATTTTAAAAGCAATTACTATTAAAAAATATCCATATCAGGTATTTTGGAAGGAATAAATAAAGTTTTTTTATCAAATCAATCACATATTACTTGGAAATAAAACCAAAGTATAATATTAGTGCACTATTCACTATCGCAAATCTTAATAAGCATACTCATGGTAATTTTAGAAAAGTAGGATAAAGACCTAAAATTTTTTATTAATTTTTAAATATAAAATATTCACTCCATTTTAATTTTCTTTCGATTTAAATGATGAAGCCTTAGATAAATGATGAAACTTTCCAAATATCTAATATTTTTCAACAAAAACTGCTTTTAAAAGTAGCCTATGTATGGGTAATTGTAAATTTAATGAACTTAAAAAATTAAAAATCTAGTAATATGATTAAGCAGCCGACAAATTTGATAAAGTTTGATTAGTTTTTATAATCAGCAAAAAAATGTTATAAACTTTGTACAAATTTCCTAGTTTTACCTTTTAAAACTTTTGTATAAGCATTACAGAAATTTCTGTTCATGAAAAGTGGTCACGAATAATCCACTAGAGATAATTAAAGAAGTTCCTCGACTTAATTATTTTATGAAAGCAGAACGAAAAACTGAGAATATGTACAGAGAGGTAAAGAGAGAGTTGAAGATTTAAAGCGTGTCATAAAAGAAATCCAGTACAAATGATGAATTTTTCTTTCTGGGTATAATATATTTCTCGTACTCTTGAGAGTAGTATTCCACTTTCTTTATAGTTTCTTTCGAACAGGGAAATTTTGTATTACAAAATGAAGTAGAAGTTAAAATTTAATGGAAAATTGGTCACTAAATTTTCCTGGAAAAATCCTGGGTTGATGTTAGTTTTGAGAGTGGAGGCAGCTTTAAAGCTAATAATCCACTTGTTTACTATGAACTTATCAAAGCTAATGATTTTAATAGATCTTTTATGCTTAGATATTTAACATAAAATGATCGCAATGTCTGTAAAGATATTGTTATTTACAACTATATTTTATGCTGTTGGATTATTTCTTTTTATCATAAGAAAACACTTTCATGACGTTGAAAGCCACAAATTGAAAAGTAGAACATCACCCCTAATAAGAAAACTGATGGTAAAAATACTTAGGCTGATCGAAATGCGAAGTTATCACTTATGTCTTCTGGGAACTTCCTTTAATTAAGTTAAAATTAATTTTCATAACAAAATTATTCCATTAAACAAAAATTCAGATAATACGGTCCACTAAGTAGTTTCCTGTAGTATGAAAATAATAATTAAAATTTAATTTCTTAGAATTTCTTGCATATGGCCTTTTAAGAATCATGCATAGCGTAGGAAAAATTATTTTCGATTATTCAAGCCAGTTGAAAAAACTCGTTAAAAAATACATTTAAATTGTTTATTAAAACATCAAAAAAATTCAAGAGACTTCAATA
Organism: Belonocnema kinseyi; assembly: GCF_010883055.1. Lineage (NCBI taxonomy): Eukaryota > Metazoa > Arthropoda > Insecta > Hymenoptera > Cynipidae > Belonocnema > Belonocnema kinseyi. The sequence continues at coordinate 75,313,227 of NC_046660.1, read as the reverse complement.
TCTGAGATTTAACCATATATTCAAGAAACGTGGTTTTTAAAGACAGCTTATTAGAAGGTAAGAGTATTAAAAAGATATAAAAGATTAAAAATTTGAAAGACTTGTATAAAGATTGTATGAGAGAAAAAATCATTTTCAATACAAACATTAATGAAATAACAAAAAATAAATTATTAATTGCTACTAGAATCGTTTTTAATAATAAGCTTTTCTTTTTTAGTAATAGGTTCAGAAAACAAATTTCAGATTGTTCAATGGTTCTTGCTTATCTCCTATCTTAAATTCCTTCCACAATACTGAAGATTCTATTCAATTTCATATTGAAAAAGAAATTAATATTCAAATTATTTATCTTGGGTTTTTATTAATTAAAAGACCTGAAGGTGATTTAATTACCAAATGGTTTGAAAAGGATTCATTGTCACAAAGATATCTTAATTATAATTCTAATCATTTATTAGGTTCAAAAGTTGGTATAATCAAACACATTTGTCTATTAAAACAGATGTGCAAAATCAAGTGATGTCCGATTTAGAAAAGAAAACTTAGATTAGCTTAAAATAACCTTCTTATAAAATAATAATTTGTTTTCATCAATCCATAGCATTATTGAGCGGAGAATTCATGAAATATATAATAGTTCTTCTAAAAATAAACCAATAAATGGATCAAAATTGAGTAAAAACTTCCTAAAGTCTCTTTATGTTCTGTTGAAAGTCTTGTTGCACAAAAATGAAAATTTTTCAAGAAATAAAATATTATTAAGTAATATAAAAAAACAGTTACACTTATCATATTTTCTTAACAAAGAACATAAAGATTATATTAGTGAAACTGGCAGGAGGCTCAAAACTCGAATTAGTGAACATAAAAGATATTACAAATTAAGTAAAAAAAACGCAGGTATGGAACAACACTTAGAAATTTGACTATTATTTCATTTCGAATATAAACATATAAAAAGCTTAGTAAAAATATTATATAGTTTACAAAACTTTTCAAACGTAACAAGAAGAAATTTATTCCCAAACTATGCACAAATCCAAAAAATCTCGATCTTTTCAAGATAAAACCTCAATTGTTTGGTTGAAAATTTTATCTTTTTTAGTTAAAAAATGAACTGTTTGGTTATACACATTTTTTAAAATTATTATAATAAGTGAACAACTTATCTCTTTGGTTTAGAATTTAACACTCCTTTTAAAACATTTTTTTATGATAATACATTTTTTAACTGAAAATGTAACTATTCCTTTTTCCTATTTTGTTGAAAATTATACTGTTTTATAGAAAATTCATCTTCTCGAATTGGAAATTCAACAATATGGTAGAAAATGAAAATAATTGGTCGAAAATGTACTTTTCTTCTAAATTCATATTTTTAGTTGAGAATTTAAATAATTTGAAAGAAAATTATATTATTCGGTAAAAGTTTTATCACTTTATTTGAAAATTTAACTATTTGGTATAAAGTTAAATTTTCTGTTGAAAAATCCTATTTTCTGGTATAAAATCCAAGAGTTTTGTAGATCATTTGTCCTTTTGGCTTCCAGATTCAACAATTCTGTTGGAAAGTCATGTATTCTAAAAAAAAATTTTCTTCGCTTGGTTGAAAATCAATTTTTCACTCTGAAGACTCAATTGTTCAATTTTTGGTAGCAAAGTTTTATTTGAAAAATTGATTATTAAACTATTCGTCAGGAAATTCAAGTAACTTGTTCTTAAACACTTTTTTTAAATTACAATTTGTAAATGGAGAAACCAACAATTTGGTTGAAAATAAATTCCTTCCGACTAAAAAATAACTTTCTGATTGAAAATTAATATTCTGGATAGAAAATCAAACTTCTTTATTGAGACTTCATCTATGTTGGTTGAGGATTCAACTATTTTGTTACCTATTTGTCTGTAGTTTCTATATTCAACTGACAGAAAATTATTTTTTGTAAGTAATTTACCGAATAAGAAATTTAATTATTCCATTTTTTGTTAAAAACTTATCCTTCTTAGTTATATATTGATATTTTGGTAGAAAATGAATCTTTTTGTTTAAAATTTTATTTTTGTAGGTTAAGATTCAGCTATTTGGTAAACAATCGAACTTTTTTGTTGAAAATTCAATGATTTTTCGAAAATTTATTTATTTTGCTAAAATCATCTTTATTGTTCGTGAATTCACCTATTCGTTAAAAAATTGTCCTGATGGATTTAATCTTCATGCTTTGTGCTTTAAAAATTCATCTCTCTTGGTTAAAAATGAACTTTTTTGTTGAAAATTGTACTACTTGATTAAAAATGCAACCACTTTCTATTAAATTTTTATCTCTTTTGTTGAAAAATTCTACCACTTTATTGAAAATGCATGTTTGTAGGTTGAAAATTAAACTATTTGTTTAAAGCTTCAAATATTGTATAAAATTTTAAGTATTTTGTTGAAAATTGAATGATATTATTGAAGTTATCTTGGTTGGTCGAAAATTCAACACCTTTGTTAAAAATTCGTCCTTTTGGATTGAAAGTTCATCTTTCTTTTTAAAAACGCAATTGTCTAGGAAACAATTATTTATCTTTTCTCTTTAAACGTTAACTACTTGGTTAAAATTTCAAATGCTTTTTAAAAAGTTATATTTTTTGCTTAAAGTTTAAACTGCTTGTTTTTTTTAATTGTTTGGCGAAAACATAATTTTAAAGTCAATATTTTATCTCCTTCGGTTCAAAATGTACCTCTTGGGCTACACAAATTGTTTTTGATTGAGAATTCTCCTATGTTGTTGAAAATGTAACGTATAATTTTCTTGCCTGCTTACGTTTGAATTCCTCGGATTCAGGACCAAGGTCACAGCAAGCCATGCCCAAAACTAGTCTTATATCGGTAGTTGAGTGTAGTTGGATTTTGATTAAGAAACTCTATACCTGCTGAATGAAATTTTGAATGATAATATTGTACCAAAGAAAAACTGAATGTTCCATATTAAATTCCGTAACTATCTTTCAGCTTCCATAAGCCTGAAGTTTATGCTTTATACTCTTCCCCACGGAGCCGCTAAAACAGCGACGCGTTTATGCCGCCCATGCGATAAGAAGTATGATATTCTAATTCTGCTTTCGCGTACCGCTTAAAAGCGAGATAAATGGGGTGTACACCACATATACCTTCTGTTTTGAGTAACGTTCTTACAAAATTTCAGCCTCCAGTAGAGTCTTTCACTTTCGTGTCATACCCAGTTTACGTCTTTACCACAAGAGCAAAGAATTTGAGGACCTTTTTGATGAACCTACTGCTGATATTTACAAAGTACTTTCCCGTGACATATGTGTTTTTATCTTTTTAATTTTGCTCACCCAAATTCATCTAAATAAACGATTTTAGTCACTGGAATGACCGGATAATGTATAAAAATGCCAACTAGGTCAGGCTCGAATAAAACTTGTTGTGAACTGGTATCATTCATTCAAAACACAAGAGATTCCGCATCAAATTTGTGGACAAGGGTGGAATAGTTTGTTTTATTTTACACTGACAGAATTACAAAATTTAAACTTCACAAAGAACTGCTGAAATGAAATGGAAAAATTAAATATTAAATTTTCTGTATGCTAATTCAAATATCACTCACGAACCTTAAGTATGTTTTCTGCTAAAGTAATATTCTGAAATTTATTTTGAAAAAAATTCTTCGCTAATATTTCCGTGAATTTTACGTCGATTTTCACATTAATTTCTAGGCAAATTTATACGTGAATTGTCAACTGAATTTATACTTTTAATTTTAACTAGAATTACTACTGATTTTTCCTATGAATTTAATATAAATTACTGAATGTGAACTTTGAGAATTTACATTTAAAAAATTATACATTTTTCACTTCAGTTTTCACGTAAGTTTTCGCGTGAATTACTTGAATAATTTACACGTTAATTTCCTTTTAATTTCTAGATGAATTGAAACATGAATTTCCATTTCCAATTTACACATGAATTTATACGTTATTTTTGACCTTCTTCTTATCTCAATCTTATCTTAAATTCCAAAAAATTCACAGTTGAAATTCTGCTTAATTTTTAACCTTATTTTCTACATGAGTTTCAACCAGATCATCTATGTAAATACATATAACTTCTACGAAGGCAACGTGAATTTATACTTAAATTTACACTTGAATTTCTACGTCATTTTTTACCTAATTGTACACCTAAGTTTTTACATCAATTTATAATTTAATACCTACGTAAAAAACACATTAACATTTAAAAGAATGTAAACGTGAGTTTTCACTCGAATTTCCGAGCGATTTTCCTGGTTTCTTTCCAATCGATTCTTCACTGATTTTCTACGAAAATCTTCACGGAATCTACATGAATTTCCACCTCAATTCATCTGTGAGTTTTTGCCTTAATGTACGCATTAATTTTCTCATTATTTCTACACTATTTTCTACATAAATTTTGAATCTGATTTTTATGTAAAACAACGCTTAAATTTCCACCTTGCTTTCCAAGTTTTTAACTCGATTTTTCACTTGAATTTTGACTTCAATTTTCAAGTTTTCATTTGAATTGAAAATGTGAATTTTCTTTCATGGTAGTTTCTACACGAATTTCCGCCTTAATTTTTATATAAATTACATCTGGCGACCAAAAGGGCACACGGCCGGATTCAGCCTGAGAAGTATTGTCCTGAGTGTCAATTTTAAAAATCTTTCTAATATCAATTTTAAAGACTGGTACTTGTAGAGAATTTCAAGGCGCATCTTTTTTTTTCTCTTGCAAAAATTTATAGGTTTTGTAGTTTTTGAGATAAATGGTAAAAAGTGGATTTTTTGAAAACGAAAAATTCCAATCTTTTTTCACTTCAACTCGCGCTAATTTAGCCAATTCTGATCATTTCCCGATTTGCCTAATACAAAGTACGTGTTTAAGTCTTCTGAAACTATCTAAGAAAGAAACACGAGAACATTGTGATAAACAAAAAAGTTATTAATTTTTTTTGAGGCAATGCAAAAATCATGAATTTTAACCTTCAAGCGCCTCGTTTAGCGAACGAATTTTAAGCTACGGAAAGCTTTTAGTGAGAAAGTTGTCCATTAAGGTCCAAAAGAGTTTTCTGGAAAGTTTTAAATCAATTGGATTAATAGTTCAAAAATTATGAATGTTTTAAAATCCAAGCGGTAATCTTGACGCTGCCCAAAAACGTGCCTGGCCTGCTACATACGCGCTGCAGCAAACGACGTGAAGGTCAAGTCAATCTTAGCAAAACAAAAGCACAACAGTAACTCCAGATATTATCATTAAAATAATTGATTTATTAAACATTTAATATATAATATTATGCATATTATTGAACAAGAATAAATTAATCAAACAATATTTTATTAGAAACTACTTTTAGTAATTTTCGTCACTCTCTTCAGTTTCTTCGGCATCTGGATTCTGAGTTTGTACTTTTAAAAAATATGATTCGAAAAATTCTTTTCCTTTAGCGCTTAAATACTGAAAGAGATTTTTTACATCCAACATTTTGGCAGCTTTTAATCCAATTCGGGGCGGAGGACTTTTCGAAAGATTTTCTAGTTTAAGCGTAGGTTTAAAGAAAAAAGTGGTTGGATTTTGCAACTCATTGTTGTCAAAAACATCCACTTTTCCATCAGGAAAAACATGCAAAACGAACGCTTTGCTGATTTGGAAATATTTGGCTTTCGCATTTTGCCTTTCAAACATTTTTCAAAATCCTGCAGAAGATCTTCACACTTCTCGACCATTGTGAATGAAGGTGAACGAGCATTGCAAATCATTTCTACATATTCAGCTTCAGTTTCAATTCGTTCTCATTTTTTCAGCTTTTGCGAATATGTGCCAAAATTCCTATCGCACTGGCAATAGGAATGGCCTCGAACTGGAAACACATATTTAATCTCGCTTTGCAAATAAATGGACAATAAAACCAAAAAATGAAACACTGTGTAGGTTTTATTTTGTGCCGGACATGAGTCTGAAAATAATGTTATGCTGTTGAACTTGTCTTTAGCAAATTCATTTAATACCGCGTATTTGATAAAACTGCAAACAGAGTTAACACCCTTCTTTACAATTCCCTCAAGAATAGGGAACATGTAACTCTGATTCGTAGTATGTACATGTACGTTAAATAGAAAAAGCCATGCTAAACGTAGGTAAAACTGCGCGGACAAGGTATTTTTAGTAGTGGCAAATTCTGTGCAAAATCGAATTCACAGCATAGACTATTATTTTTAGGGAGTATTTGCTTTTTTAACTTCAAATAAACGTTAGCATTGTTTTTCTGATTAATTACTTCTTCGTTTACCTCTCCATTCGTCTCGTTTTTGTAGCAAGTATTGCACACGTCAGTTCTAGGTAATTTAAAACCGAAGCGAATATTTCGGTTAAAATACTTAAAATAAACGGTTTGACTTATTGTTAATTTAGCCCCTGTTTTTTCTTTATAATATTTTCCGAATAATTTGTAAAGTTCTACAAGATTTAATGAAGGATTATCAAAATATTTTAGGTTGGTAGAATTTCGTTTGTAATGTGAACTGTGATGTGGAGTTGATTCGCAATGCTTTTCAATCATTTTTAAAAAATTTTTTTTTGTTAATTTAAGACAACTTTCGCGTACTCCACCTGCCAAATTTTTTAAAGGTTACTTATTTAAAATCTTTTTTTGAACATTTTCAACTCTTCTTTTGCCCAAATATAGAAAAGCATAAAAAAATTTCTTACGAATCGGAACATTTTCTTCGCCAGTGGGAAATGAATATATCCAATGAATTAACCGTCGTGGTTTTTCACCTGCATTTGTTTGGATAGGATCCTTGCATTTTAACAATCCTCTGTGAAACATATTTTGTTCATTATAGTTCCCGAGATTCAAAAAATTTGTATGTACTTTTTCTTGTTGCACATTTGAAAACTTTTGGTAACATTTTTCTCCACAGCTGGATTCAATAGGTTTGAAAGATCTCTCTGGGATTAGAATATCTTTAGCAATACCGTCTTTTTTAGTTTTAGACTTTGTAATGTATTCTTTTCCCTAAAGAAATAACAAATAATGCTATTAACTTCGTCATTAAAAATTTAAAATAATTACTTTAGACTATCTGCATATTATATATAGTTAAGTAAAAGAATTATTTAAAAAATCAAGAATAAGAAAAGTCATAAAATATTAAATTTATAATTAAAATTTATTTAAAAATTGTATTGACGGTTTCCAATCGTACCTGATTTCTGGAGCATTTTTTCTTATTTTTAATCCACGAATCTTTATTTCTAGTTCTTTTTCTACCTTGTTTCATTTTAATATCTTTTTCTTTATAATTAATATTCTCAAAAATATCTCAAAAATCTCAATAATCTCAAAAAAATGCTTTTCCAACTATTATAAAAAACAATCACTTCGCTGATTCTATGCTTTATTTATAGAATTTCATAGAAGATGACAAAAAAAGTTACTGTTGTGCATTTATTTTGGTAAGATTGACTTGACCTTCACGTCGTTCGCTGCAGCGCGTACGTAGCCGGCCATGCACGTTTTTGGGCAGCGTCAAGATTACCGCTTGGATTTTAATACATTCATAATTTTTGAACTATTAATCCAATTGATCTAAAACTTTCAAGAAAACTTCTTTGAACCTTAATGAACAACTTTCTTACTGAAAGCTTTCCGTAGCTTAAAATTCGTTCGCTAAACGAGGCACTTGAAGGTTAAAATTCATGATTTTTGCATTTCCTCAAATAAAAATTAATAACTTTTTTGTTTACTACAATATTTTCGTTTTTCTTTCTTAGATAGTTTCAGAAGACTTAAACACGTACTTTGTATTGGGGAAATCGGAAAATAATGAAAATTGGCTAAATTAGCGCGAGTTGAAGTGAAAAAAGGTTGGAATTTTTCGTTTTCAAAAAATGCACTTTTTACTAATTATCTCAAAAACTGCAAAACCTATAAATTTTTGCTAGAGGAAAAAAAGATGCGCCTTGAAATTCTCTACAAGTATCAGTCTTTGAAATTGAAATTAGAAAGATTTTTTAAATTGACACTTAGGACAATACTTCTCAGGCTGAATCCGGTCGTCTCCCCTTTTGGTCGCCAGCGGTTCAATTGCATATGAATTTCAATTTCAATTTACGCTTATAATTTACTGCACCTGAATCTCCGCGTAAATTTCTATGTGCTTTATAAGTAAGTTATGTACCATTTAACCTTAATTTCTACTAGATTTTCTACTTCCTTTAATCTTGTTTTTTCCCCTTAACTTTCGTGTGAGTTTTCATCTGAGTTTCAACGTGAATGCCAGCCACGTGGATTTTTTACTATCATTTTTACCATCAATCAAATTTATTTTTTATTTATTTTTATTTATATTGTTTATTTTATTTTTTATTAATTTTTACCATCATTCAAATTTACTTGAATTAAAAAAAGCAGTCTTTTTCTTTTATTTGTTGTTGTTGATTTTAACCCATTAACGTCACAAGGACACTTTTTTCAACTACCAATTTCTCTAAAACATTCCACTATGAAAACGTCTGTCAAAAAATTCGAGAAGTACCTATCCTACTATTTTCGAGGTCGCTCTTTCCAACGGTGTAATCAAAATTACATAAAAATACGGTTTTTTACACTATTTTTGCAAATGAATGCAAATGAATGCAAAAAAACACGAATATTTCAGGCCTGTTTTTTTTCACATTTTCGATACCTTTTCGTAAGAATATTCAACAATGGAATAGTGTACTCGTGTTCTCAATTATTATTCTTTCAAATGGTATCATTGGTTTTATTTTTATCATAGTCAGAACTTGCAAAATAACGGCAAAAACAATGGAAAACTTGATCAATTTTTCGACTAATCATTTCTCGCGATTAAAACACACTTTTTGTACCGAACCTGCATGGTTTCAACATTTTGTTTAAACATATTATTGCAAAAAATGAGAATTTTTTTATTTACTTGCAGAATCGTATTCTCTGAAAAATACGTCGAAAATATGTAAAGTGAATTTCAATTATTTAAATAATTAAGTTAAATCAACAAATATTAATTTTCTATATCCAAATACATTGTTACATATCGTTTTCTAGGTTTTCGGCGGCTGATGACGAATTTGATATTAATTTTTCAAAATTATATTGTAGAAACAATATGTTTGACAGTGTATGCATAACTATCACTACATTCCAAAAATTATTTCGTGAGACTGTAATCTAAGGAAAGATTTAGTTATTTATTCGTAGAAAACTTTATTTTATTTGTTGTTATCTTTTCAAACAGGAATTCCATTGAATAATTTAACATGTTCTGCCGTCGCGTCGTTAAGGCCAACTGATGTTGCCCTATTCCCACCACGAGGAGGTACAAGTCACCGAGAATCATCTTTTTTTTTAATTTTTTTAATATTTAAACAAATTTTTTTTTAATTTTTATAATTTTCTTGTGTGTGCTTGAAGTTGTTTACTCGTGCATTACTTTGAAACATTTCATGCAAAAGTATGCTTGACACTCTTTGCAAGATTTCACGGTTCTTACTTCGCAATTCTCGTATGAACAATACTTTTGAATCCTGTGTTTTCGAGAGTATGATTTAAATGTTTATTTTCTGACACATTGGAAGCAATTAAATATTTTTCACAAATTTCCATGGCAACATCTTTTGTTCCTAATTTATTTTTGCTCACTGAATTGTAAAGCACTGTAGCGTTTGTTTTTGATGCCTGTATCAGTCCAATGAAAATGGTCCATGTCCATTTCTTGGCTCGAATTATTGGCATCAAGTTGTTGCAGTGCTGATCGTGTAGGTCGACTCCACCCATAAAATTGTTATAAACTTTGAAGGCATTTGGAAAAGGTATTGCAGCTTTTCCCTTGGCTTCCTTATCATAATTTGATACGTTCGAAGTAGGGGTGACACCAGCACCTTTACTTTAGATGTTCCTCTACGAGGTTTCGCATCGATTTCGTTAAACACTTCAATCCTCTCTTTTCTTACAGTGCCGGTCGCTCGCAGATTTTGATTTTTCAGATGCACTAACAGGTCAGGAGAAGAAAATAATTTATCAAAGTAGATATGATACTGAAGTCTATTACGACGAGAAGTCTTGAGCAAAAATTCTTGAAGCATTTGTAAAACAACTCGAATACCTTGAGCAATTTTGGTACTATAATTTTCCAATAATTTTTGGTACGACTGAAATGTCTGAGTCTTTGAATAATCTTCACCCATTTCAATATCACCTTGCTTATAATCATCATCATCTTCACTATGATCAGATTCACCAGAATCGTCTGGATTAGGAATGAATACTGCATCAACGTGATTTTCTTTTTCAGTATTTTCTACTGTATTGATACGATGTCTCTTTCTCGCATTTTTTGATTCGGAAAATTTACGTTTCGGCTTTATGAATCGAATGAAATGGTCAGTGTGTCAAAATTGGATGTGTTGTAATTTTTTACAAGATCATAGTTGTGGGAATATGTAGTATTATTACGATGGTTCAATACTTTCTGTATAATGTCTATGCAAAATATATTACAAGATATATGTCGTCTCAAGATAATGAAAGTCAATAAAGATGAAATAAATTATCCTTCAATAATAATTCGAACTAGCAAAAATATTAGTAACGCCTATCAAAGACTACCGATATTCACTTTTCGAGGTTAAGCGTATGATACGCAAATATGATTACCGTGCATTAAAACTGTTCAAACTATTTTAAAAACATGTAATTTGTTTGCAAATATTGTTAAAAAATAGTAAATGTCCAAATTTAAGCTTGCAGGTTATATTTGCAAAAGGTAATAATCACGCAAAAATGTACTGCAATGACGCAATCCTATTTGATAATATCTATGATAAAATATTTTATAAAACAACTTTTGTTTACGTCGTCTCAATATAATGATTAAAGTGATTAATTAAAGATGAAACCAATTATCGTTCTGCGAAAATTCTGATGAGCGAAGATTTTCATTTTTTGAGGTTAAGAATGATACGAGAGTATTATTATTATTATTACACCATTAAGTCATTTACCTTTCGGGGTAGGCGTGACTCACTCGGTAGGGGAAAGGAGTAGTGTGTGGAAGGGATAGAGATTTTTCAGATTGATTCAGAATTTTCGTACTATTTAAGTAAAGAACACGTTCCTTCCGCAACACTGCTCCGATCCAGGTTGCTGATCAATCTCTCTAGCAATCACCCCAAGCGAAGAATCTCACGAAGTCGTTATGTGAGGTTCCCTACTTGGGTCCATTAGTGGCCAAGGTCTTTTGTTTCAGGCGTCATTCATTCTACTGACACTCTTTTTATTAACTATTTGCCGCCATACTTTCCTGTCCTGGCATACTTCTCTAGCTTCTTTTATGTCCATGCATTTTTTTATGCAGGCTCTCGCGTTTCTGTGACTTCTTATGTCTCTTCTAACTAGGGTCTCATTCACACATTCTAACCATTCTTTCCGCGGTCTACCACTGGGCACGCTGCCATTTACTTTACCTTGATACACTTGTTTCGTTAGTCGTTCATTTGGCATTCTCTCAACATGTCCGAACCATCTTAACCGATTTCTTTCCCATGTGACTACTAGCGTCTCTTCTGCACCACATTTTTTTAGAATTATCTCGTTACTTACTTTGTCCATCAGGGTTTTCCCATATATTATGCGCATGAATCTCATGTCAATTGCGTTAATTTTACTCTTATCTTTTTCTTGATAAGTCCATGTCTCGCTACCATATAGTACTGTCTGTACAAATATGGAATCATATATTGCCATTTTGGCTTTATTTGATATATTTTTACTTCTGATAAGGGACCTGCTCTACCAATAACCTTCTTACCTTCATTTATTCGTCTATCTAATTCCTCATCTATCTTCCCGTTCCTAGTAAATAAGCTACAAGGTATACGAACTTATCAACTTGTTCAATTCTCTCATCATGTAATAAAATATTGCATAGTGTTTTCTCACTCTTTCCTTCGAACACCATAGTTTTTGTTTTATTTGCGCTAATTTTGAGGCCCATGTTCTTCATGCTTGCATCTAGTTTAGTCAACATTCTTTGTAGGTCTTCGATAGACTCTGCCATAACAACCTTATCATCTTGGAACGCTAACCCACGTACCCTTACTGTGTCGAGATCCACATCCTCTTCGTCGAAGAGAGCCATTCTTGAACATTTGTCCATAAATAATATAAATAACCATGAAGACATAACGCATCCTTGTCTAACTCCTTGTCTAATATCGAAACAGTCGCTCAGTTTCCCATTCACCCTTACACTCGCTTTGCTACCTGTATATATTATTTTTATAGCTTGTAGGATCCATCCATTGACTCCATACTGTTTTAGGACTTCCCAAAGTTTACTGCTATCTACCTTGTTAAAAGCTTTTTCTACGCCTTAAGCGAAATATTTGATCCGTACATGACCTTCCTGGCATAAACCCACTTTGGACTTCCCAAATCTTTGTTTCTGTTATTTTCATTACCCTACGAATAAGTATTTTTGA
>NC_046660.1:75298901-75300586 GCF_010883055.1 Belonocnema kinseyi | reverse complement strand
TAGCACAAATGGTAAGTTCCGACAGTGCCTACAAGTGTGCCTACTGGCCGCTAGATGGCAATACCGGTTTCATATGTATACACCTGGTATATGTATATATTTTAACGACTGTCGGAAATGACGTAGTTGTCAATCGACCCTTAAATTCTCTTGTGTTTTCTGTAACAGTTTCGTGGTATCTCTTGAAGAGGCCAGTCGTACATATACTCGCTTGGGGGAAAAGCCAAACAGAAAATTTTAAAATTTGTATAAATGCACTTTCTTAAAATTGTGCTTCGATATGCAGTTACTAGGAAATCCAGAAACTTACTCAAAGATAAGTAATTCATAGCAATTTATTATAAATTTACGACAAAAAAAAAGAAATTTTAAACCTACAAACTAAAAATAACGCTGAGGCTTTGAACCGAGAGAGGGGGGGGGGTAACTCTCTTTTTATTGTAAATTCAAAGATGTAGGCCTAAAATAAACACACACAAAAAAAGGAGAGATATACGCTGCTGAAGGCTGGTGACCTTCTCAGCATGAAAACAAAAACACAAACCCAAGACGACTCTCTCGGCTCCAGTTCTACCTCCCCCCTCTCCCAACCCTCCCTTATTAACTGAAGTTTTTGGTGGGACTGACGTTAGGACTACAATCTTCACCATATGACGATTTGATACTTGACTTTGACATGATTTCGACTCAGAATGTAAACTTATTGCATAAAGGTGTTAGTTGGGCGTACAATCTAAACAATAAATAATACAAACTACAAAATAGCCTCGGAAAGGACTAGAACATCTAATGACAAAAGACATGCACACGGAAAATCTAAAGGTCATGTTTCAGGCGATGAAGGGAGACTGGGTGTTTGGAATACTAGGGGAGTAAATGATCTTAAGGTAAAAGAATTGCGTCAAACTATGGGCGTGAAGAAACTAGACATTTTCTGTGTGTCTGAAACAAAGAAAAAGGGATGCGAAACCAAAGACTTAAAAAACGGCGTGTTGAAAGGCTGATTTGAAATATGGTCAGGAGTAGACTGTGAATCACATGGTAAACAAGGAGTAGGTCTGATTTTGAATGAAAGAGCAAAGCAGCGTCTCGGAAACCATGGTTTCGTGTTTCCCAGACTGCTGTGGGCTAGAATGAAAGTAGGAATCAGAAGACTATTTATCATAGCATGCTACGCGCCGGCTGATAGTGATTCTAGAGAAGTAAAAGACGCCTTCTGGGACACTTTAAATGACACAATAAACATTTGCGAACATGGGGAACGAGTAATTCTACTAGGAGACATGAACGGTTGGGTGGGCATCCAAAATCAGGATTCAGAAAGAGTATTAGGTAATTTTGGGGATCCAAGAACAAACTGTAATGGAGATAAATTAGTTGGTCTATTCTTAGAAAGGGGTCTGTTTATTACAAATACTTGGTTTTGGCATAAAATAATCCACATGTACACCTGGTCTAAAGAAATTAGCCGCAGTATAATTGACTTTGTTGTTGCGGATGAAAGACTAAGAGAGTTAGTACTGATCATTACCTCGTGTTCTCAAAAATTAACTTAGGTCAGGGATAGAGAAAAAAGAGAACCAAGAAAGCAAAAGAAACGCGAATCAAAATTGAGAACCTACAGAAACCGGATGTGCGAATAGATTTCCAAAATAAGATAATCGAAAGCATAGATAGGGCAACAT